>NC_090366.1:15231442-15452539 GCF_035084215.1 Heptranchias perlo | reverse complement strand
TCAATTCAAAAAGCATTAACGTGGCAGATGTAGTTACATGTCCTTTGGGGGCTGATTGCACGTCGATCCAATCTTGCCGCCTATTGGTCAGCCATGTTACCGTGGGCGGGTTTGAAATTGAGCTTTGTTTCCATCACAGTGCCATTCCTCTGACCAGTCGGGGCCTTTGTCGAGTCGCTCGTTGTCACGGGGGAGGAAGGAGAGTAAAACCAACCCAATCCTTGTACTCGGCCACACTTGGACATTGCTCAGCCCAGAATCGCAAACTCCCACTTCTATTTATTTTGGGCCCAGTTTCTGGGGTGCGATGAACTATTGACCAGACGACTGGCCATTTACTCCCAGGCCTCACTTTTATAAAGGGACTTGGGAGTAGGGGGTTTCCTCTTTTGTTTTACTTTTGTTTCTATTCTGTGACTGGGTGTAAATTCAGGGGCATGTGACCACAGGACCTGTATAATCTCCTCCCTCCCCCTTCCCAAACCTTCAGATCCAGAGAACACAGTGCTGTACAGAATCAGAGAGGACCATTTTGGTCATCAGAATGAGAATGCTCACTACTGATATCCCCCATTGATTCTCTCACCAGATGCATGTTCAACCCTTAAAATTACTGATGTCAGACTCGGTGCTTTCCAAAACATTTACTGTCCTCTGAAGTAGTTCTATCTGACCTGTCCGTTCCCCTCTCTGTGCAGTAGTTCTATCTGACCTGTCCGTTCCCCTCTGTGTGCAGTAGTTCTATCTGACCTGTCCATTCCCCTCTGTGTGCAGTAGTTCTATCTGACCTGTCCGTTCCCCTCTGTGTGAAGTAGTTCTATCTGACCTGTCCGTTCCCCTCTGTGCAGTAGTTCTATCTGACCTGTCCACCCCTCTGTGTGAAGTAGTTCTATCTGACCTGTCCACCCCTCTGTGTGCAGTAGTTCTATCTGACCTGTCCATTCCCCTCTGTGTGCAGTAGTTCTATCTGACCTGTCCACCCCTCTGTGTGCAGTAGTTCTATCTGACCTGTCCACCCCTCTGTGTGCAGTAGTTCTATCTGACCTGTCCGTTCCCCTCTGTGTGCAGTAGTTTTTATCTTATCCCTTTCCCTCTCCTCAGCTCCATCCCATGCCCTCTCGTTGCTATTGTTACAGCGATGGCAAATGGTTTCTCAGCGTTCAACTTGTTGATGCCTTTAAGGATCTTGAATATTCCCATAAAACCCCCTCTTCTGTCAGTGACGTTAACTCCTGCTGTGCATTCAACAGGCAATATACCTGTTACCTGCATGTTGTATAAATATCATCTATGTAGACTATATATACTGTGTATGCATATAGTAGGTTTACATATATAGTGGTGTACGTATATAATAGTGTACATAGACTCTATGTATATAACGTGCAGAGACTGCAAATAGTTTGTATTAATGCTGATTTACAGAAATAATATATGGTGTTGATAAATATAATATGGTGTGGATAGAGTCTGTGTAATTATCTGAAAACACGGTCTGGTTCCATATATGCGTAGATGACACCCAGCTCTACCTCACCACCACCTCCCTCGACCCCCTCCTCTGCCTCTGATTTTTCACACTGCTTGTCCAACTAAATATTGGGAAAACCGAAGCCCCCGGCCGCCGACTCCGTCGCTCCCCCCGGCCGCCGACTCCGTCGCTCCCCCCGGCCGCCGACTCCGTCGCTCCCCCCGGCCGCCGACTCCGTCGCTCCCCCCGGCCGCCGACTCCGTCGCTCCCCCCGGCCGCCGACTCCGTCGCTCCCCCCGGCCGCCGACTCCGTCGCTCCCCCCGGCCGCCGACTCCGTCGCTCCCCCCGGCCGCCGACTCCGTCGCTCCCCCCGGCCGCCGACTCCGTCGCTCCCCCCGGCCGCCGACTCCGTCGCTCCCCCCGGCCGCCGACTCCGTCGCTCCCCCCGGCCGCCGACTCCGTCGCTCCCCCCGGCCGCCGACTCCGTCGCTCCCCCCGGCCGCCGACTCCGTCGCTCCCCCCGGCCGCCGACTCCGTCGCTCCCCCCGGCCGCCGACTCCGTCGCTCCCCCCGGCCGCCGACTCCGTCGCTCCCCCCGGCCGCCGACTCCGTCGCTCCCCCCGGCCGCCGACTCCGTCGCTCCCCCCGGCCGCCGACTCCGTCGCTCCCCCCGGCCGCCGACTCCGTCGCTCCCCCCGGCCGCCGACTCCGTCGCTCCCCCCGGCCGCCGACTCCGTCGCTCCCCCCGGCCGCCGACTCCGTCGCTCCCCCCGGCCGCCGACTCCGTCGCTCCCCCCGGCCGCCGACTCCGTCGCTCCCCCCGGCCGCCGACTCCGTCGCTCCCCCCGGCCGCCGACTCCGTCGCTCCCCCCGGCCGCCGACTCCGTCGCTCCCCCCGGCCGCCGACTCCGTCGCTCCCCCCGGCCGCCGACTCCGTCGCTCCCCCCGGCCGCCGACTCCGTCGCTCCCCCCGGCCGCCGACTCCGTCGCTCCCCCCGGCCGCCGACTCCGTCGCTCCCCCCGGCCGCCGACTCCGTCGCTCCCCCCGGCCGCCGACTCCGTCGCTCCCCCCGGCCGCCGACTCCGTCGCTCCCCCCGGCCGCCGACTCCGTCGCTCCCCCCGGCCGCCGACTCCGTCGCTCCCCCCGGCCGCCGACTCCGTCGCTCCCCCCGGCCGCCGACTCCGTCGCTCCCCCCGGCCGCCGACTCCGTCGCTCCCCCCGGCCGCTCGCAACCTTGGCCTCCTATTTGACCCTGAGATGAGCTTCCAAACCCATAATCCATCCATCACCAAGACCGCCTACTTCCTTCTCCACCCCCTGCCTCAACTCATCTGCTGAAACCCTCACCCATGCCTTTGTTACCTGCACATATACAATATATGGTGTGGATAAATTCTCTACATATATGATGTGCACAGATGCTACATAAAAATGATGGGTACATTAAAGTCTGCATTGACTCTGATATTGTCTATATACCATCTGTGCATATGTAGCCTGCATGAAGTATGCAGTGTACGTTTGGTGTATGATCTGCATATATTTAATATGTATTTTGATGGGACTAACCAGTTAGAGCTTGGATTGGAAGCAGATTACAGAGTGATGTATAAATGTCGGACATTGTGTGTAATTCAGTTAAAGCTTTGTTGAGGGAGCGGATTTGGAACGAGACCTTTATAGCTAGCTCTGCGTTTGGGACTCACTCATTCCACTGATGATGCCCAACTCGCAGGGACTCTACTCTGGTGCCCATCTGACCAGCCCACACACGTTTCTGGGACTGTTGACGGGTGGGAAACGGAACCCGGGCCCTCTTCTGACCTTTAGGGATTAAAGTGACTGGTTTCTGTAGCGCAGTGTGTCTTACCCGTGTTTGTGACCTTTGCCCTTTGTCCTTTCTGCCTGTAGATTGGCTGTTTGTGGTGCTGGTTATACTGGGTGCCATCTTGCTGTTGATACTGATTGGCATTTGCTGGTGCCAGTGCTGCCCCCACACCTGCTGCTGTTATGTGCGATGCCCCTGCTGTCCGGAGAAGTGCTGCTGCCCCTGGGCCCGTGAGTACACAACTCTTCACTCTGCCAGTGTCTGTCCATCTGTTTGGTCCGTTAGCCAATGCTGAGGTGTAGATTAAAGGGATGGTTTTGCGAAGCCCCATGGAGGAAGTTAAAGACAAAGTTGTAAATTTTGTAACAGTATGAATTGGGTCGATAGAGAGAAACTATTACCTCTGGTGGGGGGAGTCCAGAACAAGGGGGCAGAACCTTAAAATTAGAGCCAGGCCGTTCAGGGGTGATGTCGGGAAGCACTTCCTCACACAAAGGGGAGTGGAAATCTGGAACTCTCTCCCCCAAAAAAGCTGATGAGGCCAGGGTGAAAATTTCAAAACTGAGAGCGATAGATTTTTGATAGGCAGGGGTATTAAGAGTTATGGAATCAAGGCGAATAGGTGGAGTTAAGATACAGATCAGACAGAATCCCATTGAATGGCGGAACGGGCTCAAGGGGCTGAATGGCCTCTTCCTGTTCCTATTTTCCTGTTGCAGGCCAGTGGGGTTCACCAACATTTCTTCACTGTTTCTGGGTGTGATTTTTTTTTCCAGAATTACTTCTCTGGGGCTTGGAGGGTTGTGAATTTCCAGGGGTCTGATCAAGTGCGAGTATTTTAATGTTATTCCTTGACCAGTTTATCATGCAGGTAAAGCTGCCACTGCAGGGGTCCCCAGCATTTATGCCCCCAGCTCCTATGCTGCCAGTGCTTACTCCCATCCCAGTCAGATGAAGGTGCAGCCTCCATTCCCTGTGATGGTCCCAATGACGCAGTTCAACGGGGGATACGGATCAGATTACGATGGAGCGAGTTCAGGTAAATTAGTGTGGAATCTCAGTGTCACTGAGTACAAAAAACAGCCGTCTGTTGTGGTGCCTGGGAGAGACTGGGAATGTTTAATTCTGTGGTCATGGGTTTTGTGAGTAAGACTCATGTGAGTGGGGTAGAATTATTACCTGTCCTACTACCGGGGTGGAGAATGTGCCCTGTAACGGGAGACGGCGCCATGTAATGTGCTGTGAGACGTGTCTGTCCCAGGCCAGCACTTGCCCCAACCTGCGCTGCCCGAGTGCCGTCTGTTGTGAATCAGTGTTTGAGTAACTGCAGCCTGTAATCAGACACCTGTCTGCGAACTGCTATTGGTGTTAGGGGGAGAAGCGAGTTAGTGCTTGGCATCAGATTAACATCACGCCTGCGATTACTGATTGACTTTTGTGAGTATGAGCAGTGCTGTTGTGTTAATAAACTGCCCTGTTCTCTGGGCAAGGGCTTCGTATAAAAGCGATCGGCGTGGGCTCCTGTTTGTGATTAGAGCCAACAGTAACCAGGCTGACATTGACCAGTGTCTCAGCGGTAACCAGGCTGACATTGACCAGTGTCTCAGCGGTAACCAGGCTGACATTGACCAGTGTCTCAGCGGTAACCAGGCTGACATTGACCAGTGTCTCAGCGGTAACCAGGCTGACATTGACCAGTGTCTCAGCGGTAACCAGGCTGACATTGACCAGTGTCTCAGCGGTAACCAGGCTGACATTGACCAGTGTCTCAGCGGTAACCAGGCTGACATTGACCAGTGTCTCAGCGGTAACCAGGCTGACATTGACCAGTGTCTCAGCGGTAACCAGGCTGACATTGACCAGTGTCTCAGCGGTAACCAGGCTGACATTGACCAGTGTCTCAGCGGTAACCAGGCTGACATTGACCAGTGTCTCAGCGGTAACCAGGCTGACATTGACCAGTGTCTCAGCGGTAACCAGGCTGACATTGACCAGTGTCTCAGCGGTAACCAGGCTGACATTGACCAGTGTCTCAGCGGTAACCAGGCTGACATTGACCAGTGTCTCAGCGGTAACCAGGCTGACATTGACCAGTGTCTCAGCGGTAACCAGGCTGACATTGACCAGTGTCTCAGCGGTAACCAGGCTGACATTGACCAGTGTCTCAGCGGTAACCAGGCTGACATTGACCAGTGTCTCAGCGGTAACCAGGCTGACATTGACCAGTGTCTCAGCGGTAACCAGGCTGACATTGACCAGTGTCTCAGCGGTAACCAGGCTGACATTGACCAGTGTCTCAGCGGTAACCAGGCTGACATTGACCAGTGTCTCAGCGGTAACCAGGCTGACATTGACCAGTGTCTCAGCGGTAACCAGGCTGACATTGACCAGTGTCTCAGCGGTAACCAGGCTGACATTGACCAGTGTCTCAGCGGTAACCAGGCTGACATTGACCAGTGTCTCAGCGGTAACCAGGCTGACATTGACCAGTGTCTCAGCGGTAACCAGGCTGACATTGACCAGTGTCTCAGCGGTAACCAGGCTGACATTGACCAGTGTCTCAGCGGTAACCAGGCTGACATTGACCAGTGTCTCAGCGGTAACCAGGCTGACATTGACCAGTGTCTCAGCGGTAACCAGGCTGACATTGACCAGTGTCTCAGCGGTAACCAGGCTGACATTGACCAGTGTCTCAGCGGTAACCAGGCTGACATTGACCAGTGTCTCAGCGGTAACCAGGCTGACATTGACCAGTGTCTCAGCGGTAACCAGGCTGACATTGACCAGTGTCTCAGCGGTAACCAGGCTGACATTGACCAGTGTCTCAGCGGTAACCAGGCTGACATTGACCAGTGTCTCAGCGGTAACCAGGCTGACATTGACCAGTGTCTCAGCGGTAACCAGGCTGACATTGACCAGTGTCTCAGCGGTAACCAGGCTGACATTGACCAGTGTCTCAGCAGTAACCAGGCGCCACTCTGAAGCTGGTTTTTCCTGTCTTGGTGAAAGGATAGCCAAGATCTGGATCTGGGGGCGTATCGTGTGTTAAATGTCATTAATCAGGTCACGCAGTCCCCGTCAGATGGACGCAGTTTGACTCCTGGAACTTTGAGCTGCTCAGTGGCCGGGACACAGGATGCAGATTTGGCCCAGGGTCCCGAGAGGCTGCCCACTGGCCCAGAGAGAGGCTCCAATAACATGTCTTGAGCCAGCTTTTGAAGGTGGGCAGAGGTGTAGCCAAGGGGAGATGTTCAGGAAGAGAACTTCAGAGAACAGGGGCAGGATGGGTGGGAATGTGTCCCTGATGGTGAGCGACTGGGTCTGGGTCTGGGCCTGAGATGTAAGTTGCTGAGGCAGGATGTTCCACTCAAAGTCTGTTTGCTGTGTTTTACTCTGACTGATTTCTCTCATGTTTAACTCTTACTTTATTTTCCAGTTGGAAACCACAGTCGCGTCCCTCTGCTCCATGACCAGGATACTGCCAGCTCTGGTGAGTAATAGTTGGTGTAACACTGTCCCAGTACTGGTGCCAGTGTCCCATGAAATATAACCTCTCCTTCCCAAACCAGTCTTCCAGCCATGCATTCACCTTCCTGACCAATTATCACGTGGCTCGGGTAGTGATCCCGAGATTACCACCAGCAACATCCTGCTTTTTAATTTAGTTCCTAATTTCTGATATTCCCTTAGCAGGACCTCTCTGATACAAATTCTAACCAGCCTCTGCAATCGGTTTTTATTCTAACGTCCCGTTAATTAATTTTGTCGTCTTAAATTTGTGCCCCCTCCTCACTGTCTCATTGACCCACGGACACAATGGGGATGATTTTAAACCCCAAGAACGGGTGGGTTGGGGGCGGCTGGGAGTTGAAAATAGTTTTTTTTTGGATCACAACCGCAAAATTTTCAGACTTTGCAGCCTGTACTTTTCCACACCGACGTTAATCCCAGAAATAAAGCCGGGTTGCGGTCGCGACCCAAAAAACGACTATTCCCGCCCCCCCCCCCCCCCCCCCGGCAGTACTGCCCCCCCCCCCCCCCCGGCAGTACTGCCCCCCCCCCCCCCCCGGCAGTACTGCCCCCCCCCCCCCCCGGCAGTACTGCCCCCCCCCCCCCCCGGCAGTACTGCCCCCCCCCCCCCCCGGCAGTACTGCCCCCCCCCCCCCCCCCCTCCCCTGGCAGTACTGGCCGCATTTTCCGCACGATCAGTTTACCACTGAAGCAGATTAACTAGTCGTTCATCTCATTAACTGTTTCTGGGATCTTGCTGTGTATTAAATGCTGCCATTTTTGCCGACGTATAAGTGTCTGCCCTTCGAGAAGTAATTGGTAGGTTATGAAACACTTTGGGATGTGAAAGGTGCTATATAAATGCAAATCTCTTTTTCTTTCCATTAAATCCTCCCCCAACCTGTACCCTGTGTGGTTTCGGTCACATTCCTTTGCAAGTGAATTGAATGTATTTGGAAGTTGTGTGTGAGCTGTGTGCAGTTTGGGGGTCACTCTGCGACCTTCAGTGCAGATGTGTCCAGGGGTGGGCGAGGGGTCAAAGTCTGGTCCGAGGGCCTGATTAGGGAGGGTCTCAAGAGCAGGTTAATCTCCCAAGCTGACGGTTTGTGTTCTCCGGCAGTGCTCACTAGATCACACTCAGTAGCTCTTCACTTTGGGGAAGTCAGCTGGGGTTTTCCAGCCTGGGCCCCCGACAGCTGCACATTGAGGAAGTGAGAACAATTCCAGGTGTTGAACGGTCTGCTTCATAGAATGGGGGAGGGGGGGCGAGTGAAACGCAACGAGTTGGGAGGGGTGGGGGCGAGTGAAACGCAACGAGTTGATATGGAGGGGAGGGGGAGGGCGGGAGGAGGGGCGGGAGGACGGGTGGGAGTGCTGTGATGAGGTTGGAACCTGTATTTTCTGTAGTAGGTCAGGGTGGACGGACATTTACTGTGACTTGTCCTTTCCACAGTGCGGAGTGGATACCGGATTCAGGCTGACCAGCAGAATGATGACATGCGCGTGTTGTATTATGTGGAGAAGGAACTCGCTCATTTTGACCCCAAGTCACCAGGTGACCTCAGCACTAAATATGAGAACAGTAAGTTGTTCCTTGTTTGTGTCTTTCAGTTGGTCCAAACAGAGATGGGTTTTTACAGGTAACAGTACAGTTAGTGTGCTGAGCATTGGTCTGTACTAAAATTTGTCAGACAAATGATTTATATAAGACAATGTGATTATTTGACTTTGTGAATAGTTGCCACGTTCTGTGCGCGTATCCGTCCGTCTGCCTGCCTGTCCGCGGCAGGGGGCGTGCATGGAGCCAGCCTGAACTAGGGCTGGTTTTGTGTCTGTATCTGGTTGCGGGTGAATTTGCAATGACTTTCTGCCAGACTGAGATGTCGACGGCTACGGATGTCTGTTCATGTGTGAAACCCGGGGGTTGTTTTGCTTCTGAACGTTCAATTGCAGCGTGTGTTTTTCTCCCCCCTAGCGTCTGCGATGAGTGAGATCTCCTCCTTGCATGAAGACTATGACACAAGAAACAACTTGCACAACAACATAGGGCGGGTTCGCAAGCAGGCCATGCCTGCCATACGCGATCTGGATGAGGAAAGTGTCCTGAGCAGTGCCTCTCGCCGGACTCCGAGACGGGGTCACGAATGGGATGAGAACGACCGCTACCACGATGGGAATCGCCAACGAGCTCGGTCCATGGAGAGTCTGGACGATATTGGCAGGCGAGATAGAGAGTACTACCAGGGTGGTCAGGACTTCGACCGTGGGTATGGCCGGCGTGAGTCAGACAGCGAGTCCAACAGCCGTGGTTACGCTCGGGGTCGAAGGCGGAGAGATGACTCTCCTGAACGGCGAGGTGAGTACAAGAAACGTAGCCGCAGTCGCGATGATCTGACTGAGCTGGAACGGGGCCGGAACTATCGCAAGGGAGGTTACGATGATTCCTTCCTGGATGAAATTCTGAGGAAGAAGGGAACCGCCAATCGGGATGTCGAGAGTTCCAGCAATTCAACGGCACGTTCGGGGAACAGGAGGAACAGGAGAGATGAGGAACTTCCCCTGCCGCCCTCCTACACAGAGACCGAGTCGGTGTCTTCCAAAGGCAAGAATGAGAAGAGGATGAGGAAGGTGAGGGAATTGCAATTTCCTTGCCTTTGCATTGAGTGGGGATTAACTGGAGCAGTGCGGGTGTAGAACAGGCCGTCTGGTTTCCATCTGGTGAGACCATAAACCTTCATACAGAAAACTAACTTAACCTGGGTTACCACTGAAATCCATTGGTGGTTTGGGGGCCAGGTTCAGAGAATGGCCTGTGGTTTGGGGGCCAGGTTCAGAGAATGGCCTGTGGTTTGGGGGCCTCTAACGGGCAAATGTGCTTGGGAACAAACGAGATTTCAGGTTACGTCGGCGTGGCAGAGATTAGAAGAGACTGTCAGTATCTCAGCTACCCTGCATCTGTTGGCTGGGTACTGGAACTTCAAAATCATGCCCACCTTTCACTTGTGTCGATATTTATGGGGAGTAGAGATGCAGTCGGGTGTGAATGGGGGGAGGGAGTTTCCTGGGGAGGTTGAAAGGGTATAGAGGGAGCTGTTGGGAGACTTGGTTGTGTTTGACATCCAGTTGATTGCGACACTCAAACATCATTTGTTTGTTTACAGAATGACGCTGTCAGCCGTGAGAGTTTGGTGGTTTAATGCGTGTCGTCCCCAGACCAGGTGAAGGTTATCCCTGGATCATCATTAACCTAAAGAATTTCACCAGTTTAAGTCTTGGTCAATAGGACTAATTCATCGGACTCAATCCCTTCCAGTTGCAACCACATCCTATTGGGATCGAATCCATCATACATACAGGCACGTTCCATTGGAAGTAATCGCCACCTCGTACCTGTCTCCGTATCCTATTGGAATCTACATGTACTGTCGTTTTCTTCAGCCCAGTCTAATAATTGTGGTTATCTTGATAATATCGTTCTTGGAAAGTTTTATTTTTGGGGTTGTGTATCCAGGTTTCAGAGGAACTCAACAGCCAAACTGCTTCTGTCTTTACGGCCTAAAATTCAGAAATTATTTTTCTCCCAAGCTCCAATAATTGAAATGTCTGGTGGAGGCTGAAGGATGAGCCAGTGCAATCTGCATCTTTCTCTAACCTCAGATGATGTGCATTCTAACGAGAAGCAAAATCTACAGCATATTCATATCTTCGGAGTTCCTCTGTTACTGGACAACGTTTGAGTGGGCAGCAATTGGCCGACTGTTAGTCAAACAACGCAGAATATTTTCCATTTTCAATTGTTTCTTGTATGAAAAGCAATTTTCAGGTCTGGAATGTTGACATTGTTAAATGTCGTTGCTGGGAATCTTCCAGTGACAGCTTCACAGAATTTCAGGCGAATGGTAGCAGTGTTCCATCAACATGGGTGATTATTGGGTGTTATCTTTATACCTAATACGGCTGTAATGCTGTATATTGAAATTGGTGATGGAGACCCCAAATCTCATGTGATGGATGAGGCTGCCTGTGCCTGAGCGTTGCCTGACGTGCACTGGCTGCCTGTGCCTGAGCGTTGCCTGACGTGCACTGGCTGCCTGTGCCTGAGCGTTGCCTGACGTGCACTGGCTGCCTGTGCCTGAGCGTTGCCTGACGTGCACTGGCTGCCTGTGCCTGAGCGTTGCCTGACGTGCACTGGCTGCCTGTGCCTGAGCGTTGCCTGACGTGCACTGGCTGCCTGTGCCTGAGCGTTGCCTGACGTGCACTGGCTGCCTGTGCCTGAGCGTTGCCTGACGTGCACTGGCTGCCTGTGCCTGAGCGTTGCCTGACGTGCACTGGCTGCCTGTGCCTGTCCAGTGTCTCATCCTCCTGAGCTGCAGAATAATGGCAGAGCCAACCAATATAATGGAATTGACCGGGGTGGGGTGGGGGGGGAGGCTGATGGGGGAGGGGGGGCTGTTTTTTATAATTAATATTGTCTTTTAGAACATTGTGTGTGAATGCTTTTAGATTTTTTTAAAAAGTTTAATTTTTTACATACCTTACAATTTTGTTAAGGTATTTCTTTCTGGACGGTGTTATCTCTTCAGTTTGGTCATTCCAGTATATCGGACATGTCCCTCCAATAAATTACCTTGTCTATCTGTCGGAAACTTAGTGTCCTTTGTGTAAATACAGAGCAAGAGATGATACGGACCAATGATCCGTGATATTCTCCACATGGTCCACAGCCAGAATGTGGATCACCAGGGAACCGAACCCCATTTGGGATTGTTTCTCCTGTTCCCCCTAATTCTTATGTTTCTGCCTCTGGGCACCCTCACTTCCTCAGGATTGCTGTTATATAAATCGGGCAGTGCTGGTGCGTCCAGCACAGTACTGCTCCAGTTGGTAAATGTGATTGCCCCCGCTCGGCCCCGGGGGGGGGGCTCCCCCTGCCCCCCGCTCGGCCCCGGGGGGGGGGGCTCCCCCTGCCCCCCGCTCGGCCCCGGGGGGGGGGGGCTCCCCCTGCCCCCCGCTCGGCCCCGGGGGGGGGCTCCCCCTGCCCCCGCTCGGCCCCGGGGGGGGGGGGCTCCCCCTGCCCCCCGCTCGGCCCCGGGGGGGGGGGGCTCCCCCTGCCCCCCGCTCGGCCCCGGGGGGGGGCTCCCCCTGCCCCCGCTCGGCCCCGGGGGGGGGGGCCTCCCCCTGCCCCCCGCTCGGCCCCGGGGGGGGGGGGGGCCTCCCCCTGCCCCCCGCTCGGCCCCGGGGGGGGGGGGGGCCTCCCCCTGCCCCCCGCTCGGCCCCGGGGGGGGGGGCCTCCCCCTGCCCCCCGCTCGGCCCCGCCATTGCCTCTTGCCCAGGTGGGCTGAGCATCAAAACTTTCATGGCCCTAAAACTAAAAACTGTTGCAGTTTTGAATTGTACGTGCTCAATAATAATGTTGTGTCCCGTAATAAGAACAGGTATTCAAAAGCAGACTGTCGCCAAATCGGACAGAACCATTTCAGGTAAACGGGGTTTTGTGTAAATGAGGCATCAACTTAACTGTGTAAGTGTTGGTCTACGAAAAGAATCCTGTGAAAGATGAGCATAGCTGCTAACAGATCTGCTTGTGTATTTGCTAATGTGGCTTCAATGCCGAGAAAGCTGCTGAACTGACTGGCAAATACCTTCATGTCCAGTGTGTGGGCTGGCTGTGTGTGGGCTGGCTGTGTGTGTGTCAATCAGACATTAACTGAAACACCATCTGCCAGGAAGAGTTGGCACTGAGACTGGTCACTTAGAGCTCTCTTAAATTGAAATGATTGGAGGCTGAAGAGATAAAGCTGGTGTCTAGTTATTATAAAGATACATTTTGTTTTAAATGAGAGCATTTACTTTGTACAGCAACCTGCTTACCTGATTTATTGTACCACTACAAATAAAAGGATATTTATATCAACCTGTGATCTGTATTAACTGAAGGTGATTCATCTCAGAGTGAAACCGGAGATGGCCTGGGCCTTTCTCTGACTCCGTAACCTGATCTTGAGCATCAGCACCGCTCCATCTGAGGTTATCCAGGACATGTGGACCCTGCTGCCGCAGAGAATGGTGACTGCTGTGCTGTGCAGCTGTGTGGGATTTAAGGGCAGTCTATTGGCTTGGTCCCGAGAGCAGCGGGTGAACTGGAGATTCTGTTCTGAGTTACACAGGATCGCTCACCCCTAATCTGCCAGACTATCGGAGGTGGGGTGGTGTGAGGGCACCTGTCATTGGACTGCCCTGTAGGTCGATCTCATTGCGTTGTGTGGGATCTTGCTGTGCGGCTGGGTTAATCAGTGTTAAGCACCGCCTTTCAAAGTAGCCCAGTATGTACGTGAAGCAGTTTGGGAACTGTGGAAGGTGTGATTGGCTGCAATAGAAAACGGCTGCCTCTTACATTTTGTTTGGAGGTGGAAGAGTTCGGGGCTCGGTTCCTTGGTGAACTTTTCAGGTGCATCCAACGTCAGACTTTCCCTGAACACTCACTCCTCCAGCTAGGGGGCAGGCGAGAGATCGAACCAGAGAAAGGCGACACGGGGCGGGAGCAGAATTTACACAGGGAGTCGTCACGACCTGAATTTTGGGGGCCGAGGGGAGTGGGACTAATTGGAGAGCTCTTTCAAAGAGCGGGCACCGGCTCGATGGGCCGAGGGGAGTGGGACTAATTGGAGAGCTCTTTCAAAGAGCGGGCACCGGCTCGATGGGCCGAGGGGAGTGGGACTAATTGGAGAGCTCTTTCAAAGAGCGGGCACCGGCTCGATGGGCCGAGGGGAGTGGGACTAATTGGAGAGCTCTTTCAAAGAGCGGGCACCGGCTCGATGGGCCGAGGGGAGTGGGACTAATTGGAGAGCTCTTTCAAAGAGCGGGCACCGGCTCGATGGGCCGATGGGCCGAGGGGAGTGGGACTAATTGGAGAGCTCTTTCAAAGAGCGGGCACCGGCTCGATGGGCCGACTGGCCTCCTCCTGTGCTGTCTGATTCCAGACTCTGAGGCACGGGTGGGCGGGGTCTGCAAAGTGACATCACACAGCTGTGACATCAGAGCTCCAGCTATCTCTGCCGCCCTGATGACCTCACAATATGCCCTCCGATGACCTCACAATGTCCCCCCCTAATGATCTCACAATGCCCCCCCGATGACCTCACAATGCCCTGGCTCCACCCCCTTGCCCGCCACCGCGCTCAGACCCTCGGCCCGCAGACGGCGCGGCGCGGCCCGGGCTCCGGGAGCCCATGTACGGACAGACGCCCATCCTGCTGTCGGTCGCCCTGCTGGCGCTGATCGGCAGCCTGCCGCGGTTCCTGGAGAAGGAGGTGGAGGAGGCCGTGTGCCCGGGGTCCGAGCCGGGGTCGGGGCCCTGCGCCGTGCCCTTCCTCTCGCTCAACCCGCTGACCCTGCGCTGCCCGGGGGCGGAGGAGGCCGAGGAGGGCTCGGTGCACTGGCAGTACCTGAACCTGAGCCTGAGCCAGCCCGAGGCCCGGCCCCGCACCTTCATCGGGCCGCGGGGGGTGCGGGCCCAGCGGGGGCCGCTCACCCACCTCAGCCGCCGGGCGCTGGTGCGGGGCGGCGCGCTGCTGCTGGCCCGGGCCCGGCCCTCGGACTCGGGCCTGTACCTCTGCAAGGCCGGGGCCTCCACCCTGGGCGCCTACCGGGTGGACGTGCAGGACGCGGCGCTGCTGCACGTCTCGCACCGCGGCCTCGGCCAGCAGGCGCTCGGCAACCAGAGCGTCCGGCTGCAGGGCGGCCGGCTCCGGCTCCACACCCGCTGGGGGCCGTGGCAGGACTGCGACCGCTGCGGGGCCACGGGCGAGAGGAAGCGGCTGGGCTTCTGCTACGCGGCGCTGCGGGCGGAGGAGGCCGAGGCCGGGGACGGCGGGGAGGAGGCCGCCCAGCAGCCGCCGGGCCCCGAGGCGGCCGAGCTCCCCTGCGGCCTGATGCAGCTGCGGCTGGGCCAGGCCCTGCCCCGGCGCGGCCCCGAGCTCCGTTACGAGACGTGCCGGCGGGACTGCGGGGCCGCGCACGACGCCTGCCAGCTGGCGGCGCAGGCGCGCGAGCTGCTGCTGGGCGAGGACGGGCGCGCCCCCGCCGCCGGCCCGGGGTACGAGCCGCGCGCCCCCGCCGCCGCCGCCCCCCGCGAGCACGAGCCGCGCGCCCTGCTGCTGCTGGAGACCCTCCTGCTGGAGCCCCACGAGGACGCGCGCCTGACCTGCCCGGGGGCCTCCGTCTACACCCCCGTCTCCTGGCAGCGCGACGCCGCCCTGGTCACCCGGCTCGACCTGCTCCGCCGCTGCAACGGGTCGCACTCGCTGGACGAGGCCACGGGCGGCGGGGCCTACCGCATCGCCGGGGTCCGCCGCTCCGACCAGGGCGTCTACCGCTGCTGGGTGCGGGGCCGCCGGGCCGCCGCCTTCCACCTGGAGGTGCCCGACCTGCCCCCCCGCCGACGCCTGCACTCCCGCAAGCTGCTGGGCGCCCTCCGCGCCGTCCTCGCCTCCTTCGCCCTGGTCTTCGTGGTCAGCGCCCTGGCCGAGCTGCTGCACTCGTGCTGGTGCGAGGTGCTCTGAACCGGGGGGGGATCCCCGGACTCCGCAGACGCCCCAAATTGGGGGTGACTCCGCAGACGCCCCTACTGGGGGGGGGACCCCAGACTCCGCAGACGCCCCAAATTGGGGGTGACTCCGCAGACGCCCCTACTGGGGGGGGGACCCCAGACTCTGCAGACGCCCCAAATTGGGGGGACCCCAGACTCCGCAGACGCCCCTACTGGGGGGGACCCCGGACTGCACAAAGAGACCCTTCCCCTCCACCCCCAGCCTGAACCGGACTCCACAAGCCCTTCCCCGGCCGAGAGACAAGCAGAGAAACACGGTCTGCACTGCACTGGAGAGACCGGGACTGAGCTACACCGGAGAGACCGGGACTGAGCTACACCGGAGAGACCGGGACTGAGCTACACCGGAGAGACCGGGACTGAGCTACACCGGAGAGACCGGGACTGAGCTACACCGGAGAGACCGGGACTGAGCTACACCAGCGACACTGGGACCGAGCTCCACCAGAGACATCAGGGCAGAGCTGTACCGAGACAGCGGAATGGAGCTGCACCAGAGACACCGAGACCGAGCTCCACCAGAGACACTGGGACAGAGCTGCACTGGAGACAGCAGGATTGAGCTGTACTGGAGACACCAGGATTGAGCTGTACTGGAGACACTGGGATTGAGCTGTACTGGAGACACCAGGATTGAGCTGCACTGGAGACAGCAGGATTGAGCTGTACTGGAGACACTGGGATTGAGCTGTACTGGAGACACTGGGATTGAGCTGTACTGGAGACACCAGGATTGAGCTGCACTGGAGACAGCAGGATTGAGCTGTACTGGAGACACTGGGATTGAGCTGTACTGGAGACACTGGGATTGAGCTGTACTGGAGACACTGGGATTGAGCTGCACTGGAGACAGCAGGATTGAGCTGTACTGGAGACACTGGGACAGAGCTGCACTGGAGACAGCAGGATTGAGCTGCACTGGAGACAGCAGGATTGAGCTGCACTGGAGACAGCAGGATTGAGCTGCACTTGAGACAGCAGGAGACACTGGGACAGAGCTGCACTGGAGACAGCAGGATTGAGCTGCACTGGGACCAAGCTGCACCAGAGACACTGGGATTGGGCTGCATTGGAGACACCAGGACCGAGATCTATTGGAGACTCCTGGACCAGGCTACATTGGAGATACCCAGACTGAGTTGCATTGCAGGCCTTGACTGATTTGAATCAGGTGCCTTGATTGGGCTGCTTTGTGCGATCTCAACTGGCCCACATGGGAACCATTCTGGACTGACTTGCTTTGGAGACCTTCAGCAAGCTACCTTGGAGTCTTTGAGTTGGAATAGAGACACCTGGACTAGGCTGTAATGATCACCTTGATGGAGTTGTATGGAAGGCAGATGGACTGAATTGTATCAGAGATTTCCTCTGTGTTATATTCGAGAAACGTAGACTGAGTTTCATTAACGGCCGTGACTGTGCTCCATTAAACACCTTTACTGAGTTGCATGAAAGACTTTGAGTGAGCTGCACTGGAATTACCTGGACTAAGCTTCACTGGTCATAACTGTATTGAGTTGGAATCAAGATACCTTGAGTAACCAGGACAGAGCTACAATTATTCTATATAAATGAAAACAGGAACTGGTGGGGGTCCTGCTCCAGATATTTGGATGGAGATCCATTACTAACATATCTGCAATAACTCTATAACATTAAAACAAGAACTCTGTAGCCCTTGTACTTCTGTATGTGACTCTTTGTGTTATCGACTGTTGTACACATTACTGAGGATGTGTGTAATCTAATCCCATACCCCTTTAATGGTCCTTTTTTTCCAACAATCTTCTAATTGTCTTTTAAAATAATTTATACATCAACAGTGATTTCGAGCAACAAATTCTCCATTCTCATCACCTGCTGCGTAGAGAAGTTTTTCTGATCATCTCTCTAATTCTTTTTGTGATTGTCTTAAATTTGTCATCTCTCATTATCATCTCGCTGACCAGTAGAGAGTCTATGGTGATTTACCTTACCAAACCCTTCCTAATCTTGAAGGCCTCTATCAGGGCACCCCTGCTCAGCTCTCGTTTAAAAAAAGCCCTGACTTGTCAATTCTCTTTTCATATCTATCACCTCTCATCCCTGGTCATGTTTTAGTGAATTGATGCTGTACCTATCCATTGCTTTTATATTCTTCCTGTCATGGGGTGTCCAAGACTGCATTCAATACTCCATGTGTTGCTGCAGTAAAACATTACCTCCTTTCATTTATATTCTGTACATTTACATACAAAATCAACGCTTCAATTTGGCTTCTAAATAGCAGTATCTACGTGACCTGTCACCTTTAGTGACCTGGGTATCAGCTCACTCAAATCCTTCTGCTCCTTTAGTCCATTTAAAAGGGCCAATTTGACTCTTACGCCTGGGAAATGCTCAGTTCCTGGGCACAAAAGCAGAGAAACAGTAGGGCTTGAACCCATGATTCTGGGACAGGAACCCATGATACTGGGCCTGACTCCATGATTCTGGGACAGGAAGCCATGATACTGGGACAGGAACCCATGATACTGGGCCTGACCCCATGATACTGGGACAGCAACCCACGATATTGGGCAGAAGCTGTTCCAATGTTCCTAGGACTATTGTCTCAAGCTCATCTCTGCCACGAAGCACTGTAACAAATCACACTTTGTTTGACACTATTAATTACCCAACTGGGATGTTTTTCGAGAATCCGGTGCAGAGTTTCCCTGATTCTACTGCTTCCCGAACCCTCTGCTCCTCGATTCTGTGCCAGTGTAGTGACAGATGTCATTGAAGGTTCCACATGCTATCTTCAACCTGCCGTCAGTACATTTTAGTTCCAACATATACCGCCTTCAGTTGTCATTCATTAACATTATGCTGATTGCATCTTATTCAGTCTGAGGAATCCTGTGTCAAGTCGACCTCCACCCATAAGTTCTGTGAGTCCACTATTACAACGACTAAACTTAGTTTTACTGGAAATAAGCACCAAGTGCTGGCTTCCAATCGGTCTACCAGTTGTCCCTTCTGGACCATTGCCAAAGCTCTTTCTCAAACCTCCTGCAAGTCTTACTTTCCACTCATCTTCCATCCCAGTAATCAAATTGCAAGCTCTCCTAAAGAGAAAGATGCATTTCTTTGGAGTCCCTGTTGCGTTCCTTAATAAAAGAACTGCCTTTTACTGAAAGCAAAGGTAATTTTACATTGAATTACATCAAATTTACAACACAGAAACAGGTCATTCAGCCCAACTGGTCTATCCCGGTGTTTATGCTCCACACGAGCCTCCTCCCTCCCTACTTCATCTCACCCTATCAGCAAATCCTTCGATTCCTTTCTCCCTCATGTGTTTATCCAGCTTTCCCTTAAATCCATCAATGCTATTCGCCTTAACAACTCCTTATTGTAGCGAGTTCCACATTCTCACCACTCCATAAGACCATAAGAGATAGGAGCAGGAGTAGGCCATTCGGCCCCTCGAGCCTGCTCCGCCATTCAGTGAGATCATGGCTGATCTTATTTTTACCTCAACTCCACTTTCCTGCCTTTTCCCCATATCCTTTGACTCCCTTGCTGATCAAAAATTTGTCCACCTCAGCCTTGAATGTATTCAATGACTCGGCCTCCACAGCTTTTTGGGGTAAAGAATTCCAAAGATTCACGACCCTCTGGGAGAAGAAATTCCTCCTCATTTCCATCTTAAACGGGCGACCCCTTATTCTGAGACTATGCCCCCTAGTTTTAGATTCCCCCATGAGGGGGTAACATCCTCTCTGCATCTACCCTATCGAGTCCCCTCAGAATCTTGTATGTTTCAATAAGATCTCCTCTCATTCTTCTAAACTCCAATGAGTATAGACCCAACCTGTTCAATCTTTCCTCATAAGGCAACCCTTCCATACCCAGAATCAACCTAGTGAACCTTCTCTGAACTGCCTCCAATGCAAGTATGTCCTTCCTTAAATAAGGGCACCAGAACTGTACACAGTACTCCAGGTGTGGTCTCACCGGCACCCTGTACAGTTGGAGCATGACTTCCCTGCTTTTATACTCCATCCCCCTAGAAACAAAGGCCAATATTCCATTTGCCTTCTGGATTACCTGCTGCACCTGTATGTTGACTTTTTATGGTTCATGTATGAGGACACCCAGATCCCTCTGTACCGCAGCATTTTGTAGTATTTCTCCATTCAAATAATATTTTGCTTTTTTATTTTTCCTCCCAAAGTGGATAACTTCACATTTTCCCACATTATATTCCATCTGCCAAATTTTTGCCCATTCACTTAACCTGTCAATATCCCTTTGCAGACACTTTGTGTCCTCATCGCAACTTGATTTTCCACCTATCTTTGTATCATCAGCAAATTTGGCCACAAGACACTCTGTTCCTTCATCCAAGTCATTGATATATATTGTAAACATGGCTTTGTCAAGGGAAGATCATGTCTGACTAATTTGATTGAATTTTTTGAGGGGGTGACTCGGCGTGTGGATGAGGGTAACGCAGTGGATGTGGTATACATGGATTTCAGTAAGGCCTTCGATAAAGTCCCCCACAGGAGACTGGTCAAGAAGGTACGAGCCCATGGAATCCAGGGTGCCTTGGCACTTTGGATGCAAAACTGGCTTAGTGGCAGAAGGCAGAGGGTGATGGTCGAAGGTTGTTTTTGTGACTGGAAGCCTGTGGCCAGTGGGGTACCACAGGGATCGGTGCTGGGTCCCTTGCTGTTTGTGGTCTACATTAATGACTTGGATATGAATGTAAAAGGTATGATCAGTAAGTTCGCTGATGATACAAAAATTGGTAGGGTGGTAAATAGCGAGGAGGATAGCCTCAGTCTGCAGGACGATATAGATGGGTTGGTCAGATGGGCGGAACAGTGGCAAATGGAATTTAACCCGGAAAAGTGCGAGGTGATGCACTTTGGAGGGACTAACAAGGCAAGGGAATACACAATGAATGGGAGGACCCTAGGCAAGACAGAGGGTCAGAGGGATCTTGGTGTGCAAGTTCACAGATCCCTGAAGGCGGCGGAACAGGTAGATAAGGTGGTAAAGAAGGCATATGGGATACTTGCCTTTATTAGCCGAGGCATAGAATATAAGAGCAAGGAGGTTATGATGGAGCTGTATAAAACACTGGTTAGGCCACAGCTGGAGTACTGTGTGCAGTTCTGGTCGCCACACTACAGGAAGGATGTGATCGCTTTGGAGAGGGTGCAGAGGAAATTCACCAGGATGTTACCAGGGCTGGAGCGCTTCAGCTATGAAGAGAGACTGGGAAGATTGGGTTTGTTTTCCTTGGAGCAGAGGAGGCTGAGGGGGGACATGATTGAGGTGTACAAAATTATGAGGGGCACAGATAGGATGGATACTAAGGAGCTTTTTCCCTTCGTTGAGGGTACTATAACAAGGGGGCATAGATTCAAGGTAAAAGGCGGGAGGTTTAGAGGGGATTTGAGAAAGAACTTTTTCACCCAGAGGGTGGTTGGAGTCTGGAACTCACTGCCTGAAAGGGTTGTGGAGGCAGGAACCCTCACAACATTCAAGAAGCATTTGGATGAGCACTTGAAATGCCATAGCATACAAGGCTACGGACCAAATGCTGGAATATGGGATTAGAGTAGACAGGGCTGATGGCCGGCGCGGACACGATGGGCCGAAGGGCCTCTATCCGTGCTGTATAACTCTATGACTCTATGACTCTAAATAGTTGAGGCCCCAGCACTGAGCCCTGCGGCACCCCACTAGTTACAGATTGCCATTTTGAAAATGACCCTTTTATCCCGACTCTTTGTTTTCTGTTAGTTAGCCAATCCTCTATCCATGCCAGTATATTACCCCCAACACCATGAGCTCTTATCTTGTGCTGTAATCTTTTATGTGGCACCTTATCGAATGCCTTTTGGAAATCCAAATGTACTGCATCCATTGGTTCCCCTTTATCCACCCTGCCCGTTACTTCCTCAAAGTACTCTCTGGATAAAGAAGTTTCTCCTGAATTCCCTATTGGATTTATCTGTGACTATCATATTTATAACCACTAGTTTTGGACTCCCCACAAGTGGAAACATCTCCATGTCTACCGTTTGAAACCCTTTCTTAATTTTAAACACCTCCATTAGGTCATCCCTCAACCCCGCTTTTCTAGAGAGAAGGGCCCCGGCCTGTTCAGCCTTTCCTGATAGTTATAACCTCCCAGTTCTGGTACCATCCTTGTAAATCCTTTATATTTCAGATTTCCAACGTTCCCAGATTTTTTTTATCCAAGTTGATGAGATATTGAATCCGTAATGAGTGACGGGTGTGAGTCCTGCACCCTCCAGTGATGCTAATGTGTGTAGAGGGGTAGCCGGTGTCGATGGCTGAGACCAGGCAGTGTGCAGTTCCCAGCGGATGGCGGTCTATCTATTTCAGGTACTGTAACACGGCCCGTACTCCTCCCCACCAACAGTCACGGCACCGTGTTGATCGTAAACCAATATTGTAGCCGGAATTAACAATTTTGGTCTGAATTTTGCCGGAAAGTTGAATGTTCTGGAGCTAAAATGGGCGGATGGGCTCTAAACCCTGAAACTCTCTCCCTAAACCTCTCCGCCTCTCCACCTCTCTCTCCTCCTTAAGATGCCCATTATAACCCACCTCTTTGACCACCTGCCCAAATATCACCGTATGCGGCTCAGCGTCAAACTTTGTTTGATCATCACTCCTTTGAAGCGCCTTGGGGCATTTAACTGGGTTAAAAGCGCGATATAAACACAAATTGTTGGTAGGATTGCTCCAAACTGGCAGATATTTTAGTAATAAGAAGTGAAAAATGGGCGATTCAGCAGAACTGAAGTGAGCCGTGGCAAGATCAGAATGAATATAAATAAAACCATCTTTGGAGCGGAAGTTGAGTTGAAAGAGTAGAAGGCCATGAATTCCGAGCCAGGTTCTCAGCTAGAAACAGTTTGATGACTGGAGACAGAATTCAAACTCCAGGAGACGCCATGAATGTTGCAGAAGCGAGTGATACAAACCAAGGGGAAACAGGAGTTCCGATGAATACAATTCCGGCTCATCAATCTTTGGTGTTACTTGTATAATGAGCAAAAAATCAGAGAAAAGTACGGCATTGCCCGAGCAAGAGACGATAAATAAACCCCCCGAACCCCTCGATTAGATTCCAGTCTGTAACTCACTCCCGGGTATCTGTTATTCTATATATAAACCCCCCGAACCCCTCGATTAGATTCCAGTCTGTAACTCACTCCCGGGTATCTGTTATTCTATATATAAACCCCCCGAACCCCTCGATTAGATTCCAGTCTGTAACTCACTCCCGGGTATCTGTTATTCTATATATAAACCCCCCGAACCCCTCGATTAGATTCCAGTTTGTAACTCACTCCCGCGTATCTGTTATTCTATATATAAACCCCCCCGGTAAGATTCCAGTCTGTAACTCACTCCCGGGTATCTGTTATTCTATATATAAACCCCCCGAACCCCTCGATTAGATTCCAGTCTGTAATTCACTCCCGGGTATCTGTTATTCTATATATAAACCCCCCGAACCCCTCGATTAGATTCCAGTCTGTAACTCACTCCCGGGTATCTGTTATTCTATATATAAACCCCCCGAACCCCTCGATTATATTCCAGTCTGTAACTCACTCCCGGGTATCTGTTATAACCGATATAAAATCATTGAACAATGTGCAATTCCAAGCTCGGGACCTCATCAGGTATAAACACTAATTTGTGCAAAATTAACAAAAACCGAACACTATCGGGCCTGATGTTGGCGGGAGGGGACAGAATGGTTCAGATTAATGCACATTTTGTGGTATTTTCTGGCGCCGAGCTGAGACACGGAGAGCGACAGAGTGCAGAAAAGATTTACTAAGTTGCTACCGGGACTTGATGGTTTGACTTATAGGGAGAGGTTGGATAGACTGAGACTTTTTTCCCTGGAGAGTAGGAGGTTTAGAGAGTAGAAGTCTATAAAATAATGAGGGGCATAGATAAGGTCGATAGTCAAAATCTTTTCCCAAAGGTAGGGGAGTCTATAACGAGGGGGCACAGATTTAAGGTGAGAGGGGAGAGATACAAAAGGATCCAGAGGGGCAATTTTTTCACTCAAAGGGTGGTGAGTGTCTGGAACGAGCTGCCAGAGGCAGTAGTAGAGGCGGGTACAATTTTGTCTTTTAAAAAGCATTTGGACAGTTACATGGGGAAGATGGGTATCGAGGGATATGGGCCAAGTGCAGGCAATTGGGACTAGCTTAGTGGTATAAACTGGGCGACATGGACATGTTGGGCCGAAGGGCCTGTTTCCATGTTGTAAACTTCTATGATTCTATGATTCTATAAGATCGCTGCTTCTTTCTGTCCAATGTTCGGCCGCCGAACCATTGAGTAAATCGTCCATTGTAGTCGCGATATTAAGGAATTGCCCACCTCACTGCTGTTTCCATGGTGATGTCCTGATTCGTTCTCTTTTGGCTACAAGACCGGACAAAGAAAGTGGCCAGAATCTGTGCGGGAGGGAAAGCTGCCGGCCGGTGGAATCGGTTGTCTCCAGGTGGGACTGAGCAATGTTGGGGTTGTACCCCGCTTTGATCATCGTGGTTTCGGTCAGCAGGATGCCTGTGACTTGCACGGGAAAAGCTGTCGCGTGTTTCCCCAATCGACCCTGTAAGATTCCCTTTGTCACCCGCAATCCGGCCACTCTGATCTGTCCGAACGGGCCGGCACAGGCGAGGACAGTCTCCTGGATATACTTCAACAGCTCAGACCCTGGGTCCAGGGCAGTGCCACTGGTGGGAGAGGGAGTGGAGTCAGCGGCCGAGCATTCTCTGAACGACCTGCAATCGCGCTCTGAGCTCCGCTCCACAAACCTGCTCATCAGATCCCCCTCGCTCTATGACTCGGGCTTGTATATCTGCAAAGTTGCGGATAAAACTCTGGCATATTACGAGGCCGACATCCAGGATATCGACACGGTGCACCTGTCCGGGAAATCCATCGGGGTTTCGGCGTTACCGAACCGCAACCTGGAACTGGGGCGGAGGCACCTTGAGATGTTCACCCTGTGGAACGCGTGGGAGGATTGCGATCGCTGCGACCTCCCGGGGGAGAGGAGGCGACTGGGATTCTGCTACGCCCGGCTCAGGGATGTGGACGAGATGGCGGTGCCTTGTGGACTGATGGTATTTGAGGAAGGGCAGAGTCTCCCTCGGCGGGGCCCCGAGCTCTCCCTCGAGCCATGTTATGTGCCCTGTTCCACCGACTCCGCCTATGGCTCTGAAGTTCACCGCCACGAACTGCCGGGGAGACACTTTATGTGGCTGAATGACCCGCGGGTGCTCCTGTTTGAAACCTATCTCGTTAATATCAATGACAACGTGACATTCAGATGCCCCGAGGCATCCATTTACACTCCCGTCTCCTGGCAAAGGAATTCCTCAGTGGTCACACGCCTGAAGCTGTCCAAAGATCTCAGTAGCACGCATTCACTGGATGAAGCGACCGGGGGGAGTGCCTACAGCATCAGGAAGGTCCAGATGGCGGACGAGGGAGTGTACAAGTGCTTCGTGTACGAGAAGTTGGCTGCTTCCTTTCACCTCAGAGTTTATGACCCGTTCAGACAACACAAGGCGGTGGCAGGCAGCGCTTTGGGGCTCATCTGGTACACTCTGGGCTCCATTGCAGTGGTCTCCGTTCTGCTGCTGTTGTTGACTTTCCTGTACGCTTACTGCAGCCAGACCCGCCGCCGCCACATCATGCAGTGGTGACACTCGTGCAGCGATACATCTTCTCGGAAGTCTTAAGTCACACGTAGGGGAGTTATTCTGGACATCGCGATATGGGATCATTAAAATGTCATAAGGATAGTCTGCTGTGGACACTGAGAACATAAAATATCAGAAGAGCAAAGAATTCCCCAAGTAAAGTATAAATTGACCAACTCTCAGCCAAGTGGGGATTCGAATGTCTCAGCGATTAACTCATTTCACGTTCTCATCGCATGATTTATTTGCAATTTTGAAAGTCATAAATTGTTTGCTAAAACTCTTTTGGTTTATTTTTAACATTAAAATGTTACATATTTTAACATGTGGGATTTAATGAGGTTGTATTATATTCACACGTCACTCTATATTACATTCTTCACAATTATTGAATGTGCTGGCGGGTCCGTGTGTAATTGGAAAAAAGATCTTCCTAAATCGCTGAATGTACGGAGTGCGATGGAAACCCGGGGGATGTGGGGGCGGGAAGACGTTAATCTGCCGGCCGATGTCACTATTGCACCAGGTAATTTAGGCCTGGCCTTCTCGCAATAGGCAATAGCACCGGCCCCTGGTGGTAAAAAAGGTCGCCGCAACTAACTCAACACCGATATTATAGCCCAGGCATCGAATATAAGAGCAGGGAGGTTATGCTGGAACTGTATAAAACATTGGTTAGGCCACAGCTCGAGTACTGCGTACAGTTCTGGTCACCAATTGTAGGAAAGATGTGACTGCACTAGAGAGGGTGCAGAGGAGATTTACGAGGATGTTCACAGAATCATAGAAATTTACTGGTGGAGCCCATCCATCTTGAAAAGGCTCCACCTGCCCCAGAATTGCTCCCAATGCCCCAAGAATCTGAAGTCTTCTCTCCTGCGCCATATCTCTAACCACGCATTAATCTGCTTTATCTTCCTATTTCTATACTCACTAACATGTGACACTGGGAGTAATCCAGAGATTACTACCTTTGAGATCCTGCTTTTTAACTTCCTCCCTAGTTCCTGAAACTCTGGCCGCAGGACCTCATCCCTTTTAGAAACATAGAAAAAAATATGGCACAGAAGGAGGCCATTCAGCCCATCGTGTCTGTGCCAGCCGAAAAAGAGCTATCCAGCTTAATCCCACTTTCCAGCTCTTGGTCCGTAGCCCTGTGGGTTACGGCTCTTCAGGTGCACATCCAAGCATCTTTTAAATGCAATGAGGGTTTCTGCCTCTCCCACCCTCTCGGGTAGCGAGTTCCAGACCCCCACCACCCTCTGGGTGAACATTTTTTTCCTCAGCTCCCCTCTAATCCTTCTACCAATTACTTTAAATCTATGCCCCCTGGTTATTGACCTCTCTGCTAAGGGAAATAGGTCCTCCCTATCCACTCTATCCAGGCCCCTCATAATTTTATACACCTCAATTAAATCTTCCCTCAGCCTCCTCTGATCCAAAGAAAACAACCCCAGCCTATCCAATCTTTCCACATAGCTAAAATTCTCCAGCCCTGGCAACATCCTCGTAAATCTCCTTTGTACTCTCTCGAGTGCAATCACATCTTTCCTGTTGCCAGGACTGGAGAATTTTAGCAATGAGTTTTAAAGTATTCACCCAATAACATCTCAGAAGTAATTTCAAAAGGATAGATGGACATCTCAACAACGGCAACTTGCATTAATATAAAGAAAGACTTGCATTTATACAGTGCCTTTAATGTCGAGATAACGTCCCAAGGCGTTTCACAGAGGCATAAGGAAAATAGGAGCTCCCAGCCAATGAAGGAGATATCAAGACGGCTGACCAAGAGTTTGGTGTACAGCTGGGCTTTAAGGAGGGTCTTAAAGGAGGAATGTGTGGGATTAGTGAGGGAATTCCAGAGCGTGGGTCCCGGGTAGCTGAAGGTACAGTGGGGTGAAGGGAATGGGGGAAGCACAAAAGGCCAGAGTCAGAGAAACGGGGAGAATGGAGGGTTTGGAGGGGTGGTAGGGCTGAGGGAGGTTACAGAGATAGGGAGGGGGTGAGGAGGCCATGAAGGGACTTAGTCACAAGGATGATAATTTTTAAATCAAGGTGTTCCCGGACTGAGAGCCAATGTAGGTCAGTGAGCACAGTGGGTGAAGGGTGAACGGGACTTGGTGCGAGTTAGGATATGAGGCAGCAGAGTTTTGGATGAGCCAAAGTTTACGGAGGGTGCAAGATGGGAGGCCGGTCAGGAGAGAATGGACGTGACAAAGGACATAGGTGAAGGTTTCAGCATCAGATGGGCTGAGGCAGAGGTGGAGACGGGTAATATTTCTGAGGTGGAAGTAGGCGATCTTTGTGGTGGAGAGGATATGTGGTTGGAAGCTCAGTTTATGGCCAAATGGTGCAGAGGTGGAAAGAGAAGTAATTGCTGGAGATTCTCTGGCAATGATTGGATAGGTAAAAGAGGAACCAGCGAGGTGACACCCTCTGAGCCAGACAATGGAGCAGAGGCTTTGTTGGAGGAGGATGGAGTGGTCAAGAATCGTGCACCATGATAACAGTAATTTTTGACTGTGATAAGGGTCATGTCCGTGATGTGACAGGGTTGGATACGTGATTGAAGAGGTTCAAACCTGGAATTGAGGGAAAGATTACATAAGAACATAAGAAATCGAAGCAGGAGTAGGCCATTCGGCCCCTCGAGCCTGCTCCGCCATTCAATCAAATCATGGCTGATCTTCAACCTCAACTCCACTTTCCTGCCCAATCCCTTGATTCCCTTAGAGTCCAAAAATCTATCGATCTCAGTTTTGAATATACTCAACGACTGAGCATCCACAGCCCTCTGGGGCAGAGAATTCCAAATATTCACAACCCTCTGAGTGAAGAAATTCCTCCTCATCTCAGTCTTAAATGGCCGACCCCTTATCCTGAGACTATGCTCCCTAGTTCTAGACTCTCCAGCCAGGGGAAACAACCTCTCAGTATCTACCCGGTAAAGCCCTCTTAGAATCTTATATGTTTTAATGAGATCACCTCTCATTCTTCTAAATTCCAGAGAGTATAGGCCCATTCTACTCAATCTCTCCTCAGAGAACAACCCTCTCATCCCAGGAACCGATCTAATGAACCTTCGCTGCACCGCCTCTAAGGCAAGTCTATCCTTCCTTAGGTAAGGAGACCAAAACTGCACACAGTACTCCAGGTGTGGTCTCACCAAAGCCCTATACAATTGCAGCAATACTTCCTTACTCTTGTATTCCAACCCCCTTGCAATAAAGGCCAACATGCCATTTGCCTTCCTAATATTTGCTGTACTTGCATGTTAACTTTCTGTGTTTCGTGTACCAGGACACCCAAATCCTTCTGAACACCAACACTTAATAGTTTCTCAACATTTAAAAAATATTCTGATTTTCTATTTTTCCTACCAAAGCGAATAACCTCACATTTCCCCACATTATACTCCATCTGACACCTTCTTGCCCACTCACTTAACCTGCCTATATCCCTTTGCAGACTCTGTGTCCTCCTCACAGCTTGCTTTCCCACCTAGCTTTGTATCATCAGCAAATTTGGATTGGCACGAATTTGAGAGGCTACAATGCATTCAAGGGCTTTGGAGAGGAAAGGGACATTGGAGATGGGGGTGGTGCTTTGTGAGGACAGATGGGTCGAGGGTGGGCTAAGGGAGGAGGTGATGTGTTGCATGGATGAGATAACCTTGAAGAGGACATGATGGGAGGTGGGAGATAAACTCGAGAGAGATGTGGGCTCAGGATTAGGGTAGGCGGGAGCATGGGAGGAGGTTTGGATTGGTGTGAAAAGGGAAGGAAGCAGGGGAGAGGGGTTTATCAGGAAGGTGGAAAAAAGAAGCTGGGGTTATCTTTGCTCTCCAGGAGCCCTGGATGGGGATGTTTTTGGCAGGAGAGATTGAGGCCTTAAAATCACTTGATGTGGTCCAACCAGATATGGTAATGAACGATTAAACTAAGTTTTGCATCAGATACACTCAAGTCTGCACCTGTTGGACTATAGGGAATGAACATGAGGGCCATACTGAGGCGAACGACCGGAGTGGGAGAGAGTAAAGGTTTTTTTGGGGACAAGGAGATCAAAGGTGGAGGTTAGGGAATCATTGAGCAAATAAATAGTTGCTGAAGTATCGCGGGGAATAAAATTCCAGAGGCTGGACAGTTGGAAATTTGAAAGTGCTGTTGTAAGTGTCTTGGATTTTTTGATATACTTTTGTTAGGCAAGTATATTAAAGGTTACGGAACCAAAGCAGGTCGATAGAGTTAAGGTACGGATCAGGAATAATCTAATTGAAAGACAGAAGAGCCTCGAAGGGCTGATTGGCCTCCCCCTGTTCCTATGCTCCGATATTCCTAATCCACAGTGTTCAGCTCCATTCACAACTCCTCTGATAATGAAGCAGGGTCTGGACAACATCCAGACTTGGGCTGACAAGTGGCAAGTAACATTTGCACCACGCAAGTGCAAGGTAATGACTATCTCCAACAAAAAAAGCCCAGTCATCTCCTCCTGACCATCAAGAGCACAACCTTCTTAGAGTCTCCACTGCGATCTTCACGGGGATATCTACTGACCAGCAACAGGACCAACTATATCAACACCAAGGCTTCCAGAGCAAGGCAGAGGCAGAGTACACTACAACAAATAGCTCACCCGACCTCTCAAAGCCTTTCCGGCATCTACGATGCTCAAAGCAGGAGTGTGATGGACCACTCGCCTGGATTGATGCAGCTGCAAACAAAGAACATTCACGAAGGTCCACACCATCCAGTTTGTTTGATCAGTACCCCCACCTCTGGATTCAATGTCCACCCCCTCTGGCGGCAGTGGGTACCATCTACAGGTTATTCTCTATCGCCTCCCTTCGCCTGCGAAATTTATAATGGAATAAAATTGGTGCAATAGTGTGACGTAAGCGTGACAAGGAGTAGATTTTTGGACAGAAAGTGCGGGCTGACGTTAGATTTTTTAGTATATTTTAGATTCATTGTCCGGGTTTAATTGTAACATTGGTCGTCAGAGAGAGTTCCAGTAATAATCCTTGAGACGGTAAAGGTAGAAACATCGAATGTTACAGAAGACAAACAGGCCACTCCAGTTTCAGCCCTTGTGTTGCCCCGTCCCCATATCGTTTACTCTTTTCCCCATTTTAACGTTATGTGTTTTTATTGCACACGTTTAGTTTTTGAAGCCGCTCCACATTCTGAGCGGACTATGATTGCAGAAGTCCCGCATCGATGAGCTCAGATTTCCTGACACCATGAAGCTTGCGCTGGGGGCAACGCCGCCCAGGGAGGTGAAGCTGCTTGGCCTTGGTTTCTGGGGGTTAGTTAGTCCAAGGGATGGGGTTAGAGGTTCTGCCGCTAGTGACCATGTCAGGTGAGACCCTTATCCCATTGGACGGATTGCTGTGAAATGGGGAGGGGGAGGTGAGACCCTTACCCCATTGGACGGATTGCTGCGAAGGGGAGGGGGAGGTGAGACCCTTACCCCATTGGACGGATTGCTGTGAAATGGGGAGGGGAAGGTGAGACCCTTACCCCATTGGACGGATTGCTGTGAAATGGGGAGGGGAGACCCTTACCCCATTGGGCGGATTGCTGTGAAATGGGGAGGGGGAGGTGAGACCCTTACCCCATTGGACGGATTGCTGTGAAATGGGGAGGGGGCGGTGAGACCCTTACCCCATTGGACGGATTGCTGTGAAATGGGGAGGGGAAGGTGAGACCCTTACCCCATTGGACGGATTGCTGTGAAATGGGGAGGGGAGACCCTTACCCCATTGGGCGGATTGCTGTGAAATGGGGAGGGGAAGGTGAGACCCTTACCCCATTGGACGGATTGCTGTGAAATGGGGAGGGGAGACCCTTACCCCATTGGACGGATTGCTGTGAAATGGGGAGGGGAGACCCTTACCCCATTGGACGGATTGCTGCGAAGGGGAGGGGGAGGTGAGACCCTTACCCCATTGGACGGATTGCTGTGAAATGGGGAGGGGGAGGTGAGACCCTTACCCCATTGGACGGATTGCTGTGAAATGGGGAGGGGGAGGTGAGACCCTTACCCCAGTGGGCGGATTGCTGCGAAGGGGGGAGGGGGAGGTGAGACCCTTACCCCAGTGGGCGGATTGCTGTGAATTGGGGCGGGGGAGGTGAGACCCTTACCCCAGTGGGCGGATTGCTGTGAATTGGGGCGGGGGAGGTGAGACCCTTACCCCATTGGACGGATTGCTGTGAAGGGGGGAGGGGGAGGTGAGACCCTTACCCCATTGGACGGATTGCTGTGAAGGGGGGAGGGGGAGGTGAGACCCTTACCCCAGTGGGCGGATTGCTGTGAAGGGGGGAGGGGGAGGTGAGACCCTTACCCCAGTGGGCGGATTGCTGTGAATTGGGGCGGGGGAGGTGAGACCCTTACCCCAGTGGGCGGATTGCTGTGAATTGGGGCGGGGGAGGTGAGACCCTTACCCCAGTGGGCGGATTGCTGTGAATTGGGGCGGGGGAGGTGAGACCCTTACCCCAGTGGGCGGATTGCTGTGAAGGGGGGAGGGGGAGGTGAGACCCTTACCCCAGTGGGCGGATTGCTGTGAAATGGGGAAGGGGGTGAGACCCTTACCCCAGTGGGCGGATTGCTGTGAAGGGGAGGGGGAGGTGAGACCCTTACCCCAGTGGGCGGATTGCTGTGAAATGGGGAAGGGGGTGAGACCCTTACCCCAGTGGGCGGATTGCTGTGAAGGGGAGGGGGAGGTGAGACCCTTACCCCAGTGGGCGGATTGCTGTGAAGGGGGGAGGGGGAGGTGAGACCCTTACCCCAGTGGGCGGATTGCTGTGAAATGGGGGTCCGGGGGTCCGGTGTTTGCATTGAGTGATTCTCCGGGAAAGGGTCCGGATGCCTGGTCTCTCCTCAGTTCCAGGAAGAGTCCAGGAGATGTTTGCTGCCTTTAACAGGCCGGCATAAAACGCGGCGTTCGCTCAGTGGTTTCTGGTCACTGTGCGTATAAAGAAATCACTTTCACACCATTAATTGATCGACTCTTCCCCTTCAACCAAGAAATCCGTTATTCACTTTATAATTTGCAGTCGGACGAGTTGTTTAATTGCTGGAAATGTTTAGGAGATAATAACAGTGCACTCGTCAATGGAAAAAGAAACAGAAAATGCTCTCAGTTTATATATTTGCACAAGAGATCGACATTTACAAACTGCGCTTCTGTCATCACACTGAATAATTCAGTTAACACAGAGTGCATCGAAATCTGAAATTACAGCTGTGATTAATCGTGTAAATCAAAACCCTTTCCCCAGACACGGTTTTTTTTCTATATTTTTCATCCAAATGTTGAGAAATCACCGTTTGATTTTCAGTTCTCGTCCAACCAATAGATCATGTCGCAACTTAGACAACAATTAATGCAAAAATCCCCAAATCGCGGCAAAACTCAGCGTTGCCATGGCGGCACAATGTGCAGTTTGCCCGGGTTTTCCGCTGTTAGATTCCCCTGTAGGTAAAACAGAAACCAAGAATGAAATATTTCACACAGACACCGTTCATACACGCAGTTATTCTCTCTGGCTCCTGACTAACCATTCCCTTTAAAGCCAGATCGTAATTCCCATTCACCTCTCGCCGCATCTCATCCCCCTTAAATTCAGAGGATATAAAGTATCTTCCCTATGTACCATGTTCTTGAGCGTTTGCTCTGCTCTGAATTTCTTCCTAACTTGTAAATGTTTTTTTTAACAGATGTCAGACGCGATGCGGTCAGACCCCACCGTTTGTTCTAAATGTCACCCTTTGATAATAATCACTGTCATTGGTTCGGTGGTGTAAAATGTTCATTTCTGTAAATGTAAAATAGGTTGTATTCTGAACTTTGAATAAGGGAAGTTGGCTTATTATGAAGATTTAAATGTTCATGGGTGAGTGGGTCATGTAACGTCTAATGAGGTAGTGAACCGTATAAGGCAGCGGGGTCCTTGGAATCATACCCAGTCTGTGTTCAGTTAACTGATCTTACCCGGGGTAAAGTCTGCGCTCCCCGTGCGTTACTGACAGGCAGTCATCCAAAGACCCCACTTCTGATCACTATCCGGTGACCCCCTGTTGGACCGACTCGGGTGTGATGCCTTCATGGTCGATTATCCTGTCTACACTCACCGTCTAGACTGACAAATGAAGATTAGACGCCTAGGCGAGGGCTGCCGGCACCCGTGGAATGTATCCCAGGGAGAGGCAGAATCTTCGAGAAAGCGGGAGAGAAAAATGGAAAAAAATGAACGGACGTGGGTCAATAGTATTAATTAGTAGCACCCTGTACCTTCATTTTGAAACTTTTCCCTATATGGGCCGGTGGTGTGAACATTTTCGTTAGTTTGAATACCGCCAACGTCAGCTCTCCCTCTGGGACATTGCTACATTTAGGACAAAGCAAATATAAAAGTTATTAATGGAATTTAGTTTCAGCTCCTAAATAACATTTCACAAAAATATATTCTTTTAACAAAACCGCCTGCCTTGAATTAAGCAAAAACATATTAACCTTTACCATAGGCGATTCCGGGTTTGGGTCTTATGGTAAGAATTGTAACAATTTATAAAATGATACCCTGAAACAGTGAGATACATTTCTCTAAATCATTTCCCTAAAACAAAAGACAAATCGGAGAATCTCCAGCAGAGTAGGAATACTGTGTAAAAAACCGGAGCCCACCTGGAGGAAGATTTATTCTGCGGGTTTAGCCTCTGACCCCAGTGTTATAAAGAGCGGTCTCTGGGTCAGATCCTGCTAATTACAGGCAGCCTGGAATCAAACATTGTGCAGACTGTTTCTGTGATATGATTGGGAATGAGCAGTCATCCCCGTTTATCATTAGGCGGCTCACCACCACCTTCTCAAGGCCAATAAATGCTGGCCTGGCCAGCGACGCCCACACCCCATGAACGAATGATAAAAAAAGATTACTGCGGGAAATTAACATCTCAAAACAATATATTCCAACTGTTACTGTAAATGCTATTTTGCTAAACTGATGACTTTTCGTAGCAGTATTTCGATATGGAATGGGTGGCAGGATACGGTTTTTATAGGTTTTTGAGTTTGAATCAAGCTAGATTCATGTAAAGTCCCAGTGTGAAATGTCTCAACGCAGTTCCTCGTGGGTACAGGCTCCGAAACCCTGATACTGGGATAAGGACAATTCGCTGCCTCGGAATAGCGACACTCTAAGTTTGTGATTAAGATCGTTTGAATGAATCTTAACTCTGCCTTTAACCCACGACTACCCTGATCCAGCTGAGTTTCAGTTTTGCACTGGAATCCACGTCTCAGTATAAATGTCACCAGTGGTGTATATAAAATGGGACGTCAGTCCACAGGACACAGAGGTTCTTACCGCAGAACAGATGGTGGCTTGGACATCACATAGTTGCATTTGACAGTGAAGATACACCTCACTCGCATCTCCAACAAATCGAAAGACATTGAAAGAGAAGCGAGCTATGGTCGAAAGTCCATTTTCTTCGATGTTCACTGTTCCATCAACTGCACTGGGACACCTGGTTCAGTAGTCGGAGTGTAACGAAAATATATGATAAGAATTTGCAACTTTTCCTGGTACTAGGCTCCCTCTCCTGAGGGCGGTGACTCTTTGCTGGGATTTGCTGTCCAGCACCCTAGGGATGTTTCCATTCTTTATGAGTGAGTCTAGATGGTCGCCAGCAGGCTGTTCCACTGTGGGAGGGGATACAGCGGAGTCTGAACTTGTCATGACCAAGATCCAGACTCCCAACAAGGGTAGCTGCATAGTGATGAGGAACCCTGGATGATTTACTCATTTCCAATCTAACTGCAGTTAGCTGAAGAGGTAACTGAAGTCTATACTGGAAAAGATTATCACCATTGGACCTGCCACGTGTATACTGCCAGCTCCTAACTTCAGGTAAATTGTGTGATTGTTGAAGATTCGCCGTTGTTCCAGTGCAATAAGCTGCTATGATTCTTAATGAGATACCGTGATCATTACTATTGTACAATATATTTATAATACACTAATCAAACAAGTGTAAGGAAGTCTTGCTGCAATTGTACAGGGTTTTGGTGAGATCACACCTGGAGTACTGTGTACAATTTTGGTCTCCTTATCTAATGAAAGATATTATTGCCTTAGAGGCGGTACAACGAAGGTTCACTAGATTGATTCCTGGGATGAGAGGGTTGTCCTATGAGGAGAGATTGAGTAGAATGGGCTTATACTCTCTGGAGTTTAGAAGAATGAGAGGTGATCACATTGAAATATATAAGACTCTGAGGGGGCTTGACAGGGCAGATGCTGAGAGATTGTTTCCCCTGGCTGGAGAGTCTAGAACTAGGGGGCATAGTCTCAGGATAAGGGGTCGGCCATTTAAGACTGAGATGAGGAGGAATTTCTTCACTCAGTGGGTTGTGAATTTTTGGAATTCTCCACCCCAGAGGGCTGTGGATGCTGAGTCATTGAGTATATTCAAGGCTGAGATCGATAGATTTTTGGACTCCAGGGGAATCAGGGGATATGGGGATCGGGCGGGAAAGTGGAGTTAAGGTCAAAGATCAGCCATGATCTGATTGAATGGTGGAGCAGGCTCGAGGGGCCGTATAGCCCACTCCTGCTCCTATTTCTTATGTTCCTATATAATCGATCTCACTTGGTGTAGCACATTGAGGTGTGAAGACCAAAGGTATCTTCAGGCGAAGCAGGGTTAGAGGATGACGATAATTGGATCGGGCTGTGCAGACTTAATTCAGTCGCTATTTTAAATTCATACATTTTGTTCTTATATTTATATCCATTATAAATTCCTATATCCACATTTATAATAGAATATGCCTATGCAAATTAGTCCTATTGTAATTATATCTTCTGGCCAATGGTGACGCTGCAGCACTTTCAATGGAGGAAGGATATAATTAAACGTGATAAGTTTCCACAGGCAGTTCCCATTATAAATGTGAACAGGAATTTATAATGGGAAGTATTAAGTGGAAGTGTGTGCCAATATAAGACTTTTTATATATTAATATATGTTACAATATATTTTCTCACTTATTTTTGGAATCATAGAATCATAGAAAGGTTACAGCATGGAAGGAGGCCATTCGGCCCATCGAGTCCGTGCCGGCTCTATGCAAGAGCAATCCAGCTAGTCCCACTCCCCCGCCCTTTCCCCGTAGCCCTGCAATTTTTTTTCATTTCTAGTACTTATCCAGTTCCCCTTTGAAGGCCATGATTGAATCTGCCTCCACCACCCCCTCGGGCAGTGCATTCCAAATCCTACTCCTCACTATATAAAGAAGTTTTTCCTCATGTCACCTTTGGTTCTTTTGCCAATCATCTTAAATCTCTGTCCTCTGGTTCTTGACCCTTCCGCCAATGGGAACAGTTTCTCTCTATCTACTCTGTCTAGACCCTTCATGATTTTGAATTTTAAGCAAAAACAATGGGAAAGTGGCATAAACGTAACTAATAAAAATTAATGAAGATTTAAAAAGCCTTTCTGAAGAAAGGTCCTTTTGAATATTCCCTTTATTCACCCAGCAGGTAGTATACTCACTGGTTGACTATAATGTTCCATCTTGTTGTTGTTGCTGGGTCTCTATCCGGAGTTGCCCAACAGTTGCTCAAAGTTAGCATGAATTGATTGGCATCTATCCCCGAAACAGTGCTTCCAATGTAGATTTTGTCATTCACATTGAGTAAGACCGGAGTCTGAGTGAAGGGCTGGCTGTATCCAGGGTCGCGATAAACAAGCATCTTCGTTTCAAAAGATCCCTCGCCCAATGGTAAAGTTATGTTTATAACACTGCGAAAAAAATGCAATCGTTTTCGCTATTGAAGATGTATAAAAAATGTCAGTACCTTGGTATCGACATTACTGGGACTTTCAATCCATAACAACAAAAGAAAGTTTCCAGCGAGAAAGCGGAGTTAAACCCATCCAGACTCCTATATCCGAGACAGATGGGAATTCGGCTTAACTTTTCATGTCTGGTTAATCCATCATGGACCCTCCCCTCCCCTTGATCTGTAAAGTGTCACGTGAATCAAAGCGACGTATTAATATCTCTATTACCTCAATGACCATTTTGGACAGATATTAATCCAATGCCTGGTGAGAGTCGGATCCACGTGTCAGCTCTGTCGTGGGGATAAAACAACTTCTAATAGCTAAATTTTGCTCCATATTATTTTCAGAATGCTCGATTTTTTCCATCCGAGTCGCACAACATTTTGTTTTTGGCTAATAGTAAAATCGATTCTATCCAGAGGGGCATGTTGCTACTTATGAAACATGCACTGATTTTGCACAAAATTCTATCTATCTGTTTCAATGCCCGCTTTTTAAATTCAATCTCGGGGTGTGGGCATCGCTGGCAGGGCTGGCATTTCCCTAACGGAGGGATTTGCTCGGCCACGTCAGAGGGCAGTTAAGAGTCAATCACGTTGATGTGGGACTGGAGTCACATAGGCCCAGACCGGGTAAGGACGGCAGGTTTCCTTCTCTAAAGGACATTAGTGAACCTGGGTTTTTACGATAATCCGACAGCTTCACGGTCACTTTTACTGAGACCAGATTTTTATCTCCAGATTTTTATTTCCAGAACTGAATTCAAATTCTCAAACTGCCCCGTTGAGATTTGAAGTCACGTTCTCTGGATTACTAGTCCAGTAACATAACCTCGACACTCGTGTACCCCTTGTGCTGCTGATTGCAATGGTTCAGTTTATCAGTGACTTACCTCTGCACCGCCGAAATTACCACTGTCGAGGACAAATTAATGGTCAGGGGATAAACACACGAGAAGCCCAAAGTAAAGTTATGTTTCCTTGTGACGATTGCCCCAAATCCGGCCTCAGCTGCGCCTCTGATGGTGTTGGAATATATGAAGTGTGTTTGGTTCACCTTGATGAACATGAACAGTTAGTTATGTTAAACATTCAGGAATTACTAAATCATTCGATTCATTTTCCTCACCAATTATCTTCCCTCCTGTCATGAAGGTGTTGATGATTCCTGGACTACAGTTTGATGGGGTATCGGCCCCTCCCTATACATCACCAAGTGAGCATTATTCAGCTGCGTGCTCTCCTCAACCGGAGCCCAATCCTTCCCTCCATTACACGAGCATTTCTACTGTCGAATTTTCCCATTATTAACGGTTTCTTCCCGTGTACCCGCCAAGGTAGTACAAGCAAGTCTATACACTCACAAGTACAAGAACCACCTGGGCCTGAGACATCTCCAATCCAAGTTAGATCTCAGCACTGAATGCCAAATAGCTACTGGAAACAGATCACATTCATACACCTGGAGGGACAGCTTCACAACAACGACTTGCTCTGAACCTGTGAATTCTGAGATTAATGATGTGGAGATGCCGGTGATGGACTGGGGTGGACAAATGTAAGGGATCGTACAACACCAGGTTATAGTCAGGTGTGTGACGAAGGAGATAATCTCTGAAAGCTTGTGATTTTCAAATAAAACTGTTGGACTATAACCTGGTGTTGTAAGACTCCTTGCATCTGAGATTAATGTCATACTTGTCATATGCTACTACACCAGTGGGTGGCAATGTTGCACCACATATACTTCATTCTCACTGGAATGCGGAAGATATTTAATGCCCTATCGTTAAACGATAAGACAAAATTCGTACAGTTATGAACATGCTTTCCAAGATAATAGCAACTTAAATCAGACATGCTGGGGATCATTTTGACTTTTGGTGATTGTGTAAAACGGGCGATATCAGATTGGCTGCCCGTTATACACCTCTCCTGATTTTTGTTTCCACTGAAGTGAAAGAGAATTAAAATTGTGAGAGGTGTACAATGTGAAGAATGGTCACTTGGATGAAGAACTTCACCCAGCGCCAGTCAGCAATCAGCGCCTTCGGGAAAGAGAATGAACAGCATTGGGGCGAAAGAAACAAAACGCAAGCTGAATGATACCAACCTTGAGTTTATTGCCGCAGGTTATTCTGTTACTCACAAATGAAAAGACCACTCGTCCTTGGCTAATATTTCCCACACAATTGGGGTCATTCAGATGTAAAACATTGACGGAAAGTCCAGCTTCAAACAACATGCACCGGGACAGGGAGACTGCGCTGTCAGCACCATTACACCCCAGGTCATAGTCTGGAATCCAAGAAATGCACAGATGCAATCAGAGCAGAGAAATCTGTAGTTACATCTGAAGAACACCGCACTTCAGGAAGGATATATTGGCCTTGATCGGATCGAGATGTTTAAAATGTTAAAATTATTTGATAGGGTGGATAGAGTGAAACGATTTCATCTGATGGGAGATCAAGAGAGAGGGGACATAAAATTAAAGCTGGGCCATTCAGGAGAGAAATCAGGAAGCATTTTTTCACACACAGGGCAGTAGAAATTTGGAGCTCAACTCCCCCCTCCCCCCATAATAGGTTGTGGATACTGGGGGACAACTGGAGATTTCACGAATGAGATCGACAGATTTTTATTGGCTAAGGGCATCAAGGCATAAAGAGCAAAGGCAGATAAATGGAGTTGAGGCGCAGATCAGCCATGATCTAATTGAGTAGCCGAGCAGGCCAGAAGGGCTGAATGGCCTCCTCCAGTTCCTAATGATCCTAGATTCTCACTGACCACCAGTTTAGGTGTACGAGAGTGATGTTGAATTTTTATGCAAAGTCTGCGCTTCAGTTCGAGTCTTGTGGAGCATTAACACATCTCAGTGGAACTGATATCTGTTTCCCTCAACTCCCCGGGCTACAGAAGGTAACATCAGTCAGGGTGCCCATCGTGTCTGTGCCGACTCTTTGAAAGAGCCCCTGCTCTTTCCCCGTAGCCCTGTAAATTTCCCCCCTTCAAATATTTATCCAATTCCCTTTTGAAAGTGATTATTGAATCTGCTTCCACCGCCCTTTCAGGCAGTGAATTCCAGATCAGAACAACTCGCTGCGTAAAAAATGTTTCCTCGCGTCACAGTATCATGGTATCATGCCTCTATCAAATCTCCCCTTAACCTTCTCTGCTCTAAGGAGAGTAACCCCAGCTTCTCCAGTCTCTCCACATAACTGAAGTCCCTCATCCCTGGTCCCATTCTGGTAAATCTCCTCCGCACCTTCTCCAAGGCCTTGACCTCCTTCCTAAAGTGCGGTGCCCAGAATTGGACACAATACACCAGCTGAGGCCCAACCAGTGATTTATAAAGGGTTTAGTATAACTTCCTTGCTTTTGTACTCTAGGCCTCTATTAATAAAGCCCAGGAACCCGTATGTTTTTTTAACAGCCTTCTCAACTTGTCCTGCCACTTTCAAAGATTTGTGCGTGTGCACCCCCAGGTCTCTCTGTTCCTGCACCCCCTTTAAAATTATACCATTTAGTTTATATTGCCTCTCCTCATTCTTCCTACCAAAATGCATCACTTCACATTTCTCTGCGTTAAATTTCATCTGCCATGTGTCTGCCCATTTCACCAGTCTGTCTCTGTCCTCCTGAAGTCTGTTACTATCCTCCACATTATTTACCACATTTCCGAGTTTTGTGTCATCTGCAAACTTTGAAATTATACCCTCTATACCCAAGCCTACGTCATTAATATATATCAAAAAGAGCAGCGGTCCTAATACTGACCCCTGGGGAACACCACTGTATAATTCCCCTTTTAATACGAAAATCGGGGTCCTTTGATGTGTATATAAACCTAGCTGCCAATTTAGGACAGAACTGGTCGCAGTGTTTAGTAGAATCACCCAGCAGTTTTACTGGGTATGGCCACAGAGCCCCAAAAAAGAAGGGTTTAAATTATTTTTAATTATATTCGTGAGGCCAGGAGTTCTCTTCTGGGACCCAGAAAACGAACCTCCCTCTGTCGCTCCCCTTCTTGCTGCCGCCCTTTAGATTGCACCAATGTGAATCCCGTGAGCTGCCCTCGGACGCCCATTTGACCTCCCAATTCGCCGGTTGTGTTCAAATGGCCCTGGGATCTTCACTGACGGAACGGGGCGGGTGGCTGGCGCGCTCCGCCATCGTGGGGAGAATCGGACGGGTGTGATAACGGCAGATTACCGACGCCAAGGGCCGACAAATTGAAAATCTATCTCCAGGTCTCAAGAATGAACTAGGCTGGGCGTTAAACGTCACTTGCCAACAGTGTGTAAACTTTAACAAGACAGTAACCGAACGCAGAGTTACAGCGCAATGTCATAAAGTGCTGATAAAGAGGGCAGGAACATAAAACGTGGAACGAGAGAAGACCATTTGGCTCATCGCACACCCTCTTGACACGGTCCATACGGGCCTCCTTCAACAATAAACTCCCTCACCCGAGATCTGCATATCAATCAAACAAATCTATGAAAGTGCCGCTCTCACTAATATGCGGGTGATTTATTCTGAATATATCGAGTGACTCAGGACGGATTACCTTACTGGACATTTGCACAAAAAAAATCCTCAGGCGGTGAAAGGTTTTATTCCCTAACAATAAATGGGAGATTGAAATAATTTTAATAATTTGGTAAACTGTAGAATTTCTGCCCTTGGCGCATTGGAACTATGTTTGAGTCTTATGGTGTATTTATAAAGGAGCAGAGTCCAACTTACCAAACTTACTCCTCCCACTGTCAGACACATTAGTGCAAACACACCCAAACTTTCCATTTCGTTCACCGCACGTCTCCTCCTCTGTGCACATTTGTTCTGCACAAGCCTCGAGCAATCCTAAAGGAATTGAAAAAGTAAATCACTATGTTATTTGTGAGAAAGACTGGAAACACCGATAGTAATTGTGCAAATTACAAACCAATAGCTTTGTTTACAATTGGCACAATTATAAACATCGAATTAAAGATTGGAATCAGTTTTGAGAATGTTGGAGAGCGGATCTGTATTTAAAACAATTCAGTAGAGCCAATATCAGCCCCAAAACTATTACAACCGCAGGCACCATCGTCCTGACATTTTAAAAATAATTTAATGAATTAAAAAAAGGCATTTGTAATGCGTCAGATGACCTCACTTGTAGGGAACCGCTTTCAATCCCACGGCAGTAATGACGAGTTTTGGATGTTGGTTGAAGGAGTATTTTGGACCGGAGACACTAATGCCCGGAGCTCGCAGCCCAAGATTAACATCTCATTAGAGAATGGCACCCCGGACACGGAATGGCCAACCTTGCATCGCGTTCTGGATTGAGATAAACGCCCATTTCTTTCTATTTATATAATTTCACAGAAATTACAGCACAGGATCAGGCGGCTGGTCACAGCCAGTGGGAGTCGGTGTTAATCCGGCTCAGAAAGGCATCAGGCACGGCCGGAGTGAAAGCGCAATGTGACATTGGGGCATTAATGGGAGAGAAAAATAATAGCGGGAATAATCTGAGGCGGCAGAGCAGAGGAGCGGCCCATTAAAGGGAGGGAGCCGGAGGCCCCGAGAGCAGCTGAGGGGAGCGGCTCGTAAAAAGGAAGGAGTCGGAGACTGAGCCTCAGAGAGAGGGGGGAAAACCCAAAGTCAGCACAAGGGAAGGAACTGATTGGCGAGGAGTTGGCGAGTCTTTCTTTTCCTGGTGTGTGTTTCTTTTAAGCCTTTAAGTTTATTTCTATTAAGTTTAGTTAATAATCTAATAAATCGAGGCATGGCAGGGCAGCTCAGTCCCGTGGAATGCACATCCTGCGCCATGTGGGAACTCCAGGGCACTTCCAACCACAGGTTCAGGAAGTGTCTTCAGCCGGAGGAGCTCGATCTCCAGGTCTGGGACCTTGGGCAGCGGCTGGTGTCACTGCCGTGTATCCGTGAGGCTGAGAGTTTCGTGGACAGCACCTTTCTGGAGGTGGTCACCTCACATAATCTGTGCAGGCAAAGGGCGAACAGACCATGGCTAACTGAGGAAGTCAAGGATGGTATCAGGTTAAAAGAAAAGGCATACAACATGGCAAAGATTACTGGTAAGCGCGAAGATTGGGAAAACTTTAAAAACCAGCAAAGGATGACTAAAAGAATAATAAAGAGGGAGAAAATAAATTATGAGAGTAAACTAGCAAGATATATAAAAACTGACAGTAAAAGCTTCTACAAGTATATAAAAAGGAAGAGGGTAGCTAAAGTAAACATTGGTCCCTTAGAGGATGAGACTGGGGAAATAATAATGGAAAACAAGGAAATGGCAGAGGAATTGAACAGATATTTTGTATCTGTCTTCACAGTAGAAGACACTAATAATATACCAATAATAGTAGAAAATCAAGGGGCAAAGGGGAGGGAGGAACTAAAAACAATCACTATCACCAGAGAAAAAGTACTAGGTAAACTAATGGGTCTAAAGGCTGACAAGTCCCCTGGACCTGATGGCTTGCATCCGAGGGTCTCAAAGGAAGTGGCTACAGAGATAGTGGATGCATTGGTTGTAATCTTCCAGAATTCACTAGATTCTGGAAAGGTCCCAACGGATTGGAAAACCGCAAACGTAACACCCCTATTCAAGAAGGGAGTGAGACAGAAAGCTGGTAACTACAGACCAGTTAGCCTAACATCTATCATTGGGAAAATGCTAGAATCCATTATTAAGGAAGTAGTAGCAGGACATTTGGAGACTCATAATACAATCAAGGAGAGTCAACATGGTTTAATGAAGGGAAATCGTGTCTGACAAATTTATTAGAGTTCTTTGAGGAAGTAACGGACAGGGTGGATAAAGGGGAACCAATGGATGCAGTATATTTGGATTTGCAAAAGGCATTCGATAAGGTGCCACATAAAAGATTACTGCACAAGATAAGAGCTCATGGTGTTGGGGGTAATATACTGGCATGGATAGAGGATTGGCTAACTAACAGAAAACAAAGAGTCAGGATAAAAGGGTAATTTTCAAAATGGCAATCTGTAACTAGTGGGGTGCCGCAGGGATCAGTGCTGGGGCCTCAACTATTTACAATATATATCAACGACTTGGATGAAGGAACAGAGTGTCTTGTGGCTAAATTTGCTGATGATACAAAGATATGTGGAAAAGCAAGTTGCGATGAGGACACAAAGTGTCTGCAAAGGGATATTGACAGGTTAAGTGAATGGGCAAAAATTTGGCAGATGGAATATAATGTGGTAAAATGTGAAGTCATCCACTTTGGGAGGAAATATTATTTGAATGGAGAAATACTACAAAATGCTGCAGTACAGAGGGCCGCAGACATGATTCCAGGATGGTATGTGGCCTCCCTGGTGCCAGGGTCAAGGATATCACTGAGCGACTGCAGAACATTCTGGAGGGGGAGGGTGAACAGTCAGTGGTCATGGTCTATATCGGAACCAATGACATAGGTAGAAAGAGGGATGAGGGCCTACAGGCATATTTTAAGGAGTTAGGAAAGTAAAAACAAGCAGGACCTTAAAGGTAGTAATCTCCGGATTACTCCCGGTGCCACACGCTAGTGAGTATAGAAATAGGAGGATAGAGCAGATGAATGCGTGGCTGGAGAGATGGTACAGGAGGGAAGGCTTTAGATTCCTGGGGCATTGGGACCAGTTCTGGGGGAGGTGGGATCTGTACAGGCCAGACGGGTTGTACCTCAACGGAACTGGGACAAATGTCCTTGCGGGGAGGTTTGGTAATGCTGTGAGGGGGTTAAACTAATTTGGCAGGGGGATGGGCACCAGGATGTAGCATTGGAAAGGAGAAACAAAGTGCACAAAGGATCGGGAGCGACAGATAGCACTAGAGCAAGTAATAGTACAGTATTAGGTGGGATCAGACTAAGAGAGAGTCCAAGAAAGTCTAAGACTGGTTTGCAGTGCATGTGTGTAAACGCACAAAGTGTGGTAAACAAGGTCGGTGAGCTGCAGGCACAAATAGCCACATGGGAATATGATGTTGTGGTGATGTCAGAGACCTGGCTCAAAAAAGGACAGGATTGGGTACTAAATATTCCTGGATACAAGGTTTTCAGGAAAGATAGGGAAGGAAAGAAAGGAGGGGGTGGGAGGGGGTGGCAGTATTGATTAAGGAGAATATTGCAGTGTTGGAGAAAGAGGATATCCTGGAGGGGTCAAGGACAGAATCTATTTGGTTAGAGTTAAGAAACAATAGAGGTGCCATTACATTACTGGGTGTTTTCTATAGGCCACCAATTATTGGGAAGGATATAGAGGAGCAAATTTGCAGGGAAATTACAGAGAGGTGCAAAAACCATAGAATAGTGATAACGAGGGACTTCAACTATCCTAATATAGACTGGGGTAGTAATAATATAAGGGGCAAAGAGGGGGAGGAATTTTTGAAATGTGTTCAGGATAACTTTATTGATCAGTATGTTTCCAGCCCAATGCTGGACTTGGTTCTAGGGAATGAGCCAAATGGAGCAAGTGTCAGTGGGGGAACATTTCGGGAACAGCGATCAAAGCATCATAAGGTTTAGAATAGCTGTGGAAAAGGACACGGGCCACTCGAAAGTAAAATTACTCAATTGGAGGAGGGCCAATTTCAGTGGGATGAGAACAGACCTGGCCCGGGTAAATTGGAATCAAAAATTGGCAGGCAGAACTGTAATTGAAAGGTGGGCAGCCTTTAAAGGAGAGATGGTTCAGGTACAGTCTAGGCACATTCCTACAAGGGAGAAAGATAGAGAAACTCAAGCCAGAGCTCACGGGATGAAAAAAAGAGATAGAAAGTAAGATGAAGTAGAAAAAAGTGGCGCATGACAGATGTCAGGTTGATAACAGAAGTAAGAACCAGGCAGAATATAGAAAGTACAGAGGGGAAGTGAAAAACGAAATAAGTGGGGCAAAGAGAGAATAGACTGGCAGCTAACATAAAAGGGAATCCAAAAGTCATAGGCATTTAAACAGTAAACGGGTAGTAAGAGGAGGGGTGGGGCCGATTCAGGACCAAAAAGGAGATCTACTCATGGAGGCAGAGGGGATGGCCGAGGTACTAAATGAGTACTTTGCATCCGTCTTTACCAAGGAAGAAGATGCTGCCAGAGTCTCAGTAAAGGAAGATATGGTTGAGATACTGGATGGGCTAAAAATTGATAAAGAAAAAGCACTACAAAGACTAGCTGTACTTAAAGTAGATAATTCACCCGGTCCGGATGGGATGCCTCCTAGGTTGCTGAGGGAAGTAAGGGTGGAAATTGCAGAGGTACTGGCCATAATCTTCCAAACATCCATAGATACGGGGGTGGTGCCAGAGGGCTGGAGAATTGCAAATGTTACACCCTTGTTCAAAAAAGGGTGTAAGGATAAACCCAGCAACTACAGGCCAGTCAGTTTAACCTCGGTGGTGGGGAAACTTTTGGAAACGATAATCCGGGACAGAATTAACAGTCACTTTGACAAGTGTGGATTGATTAGGGAAAGCCAGCACGGATTTATTAAAGGCAAATCGTGTTTAACTAACTTGATAGAGTTTTTTTGATGAGGTAACAGAGAGGGTAAATGAGGGCAATGCAGTTGATGTGATGTACATAGACTTTCAAAAAGGCGTTTGATAAAGTGCCGCACGATAGGCTTGTCATCAAGATTGCAGCCCATGGAATAAAGGGGGCAGCAGCAGCATGGATACGAAATTGGCTAAGTGACCGGAAACTGAGAGTAGTGGTGAACAGTTGTTTTTCGGACTGGAGGGAGGTGTACAGTGGTGTTCCCCAGGGGTCGGTGCTGGGACCACTGCTTTTCTTGATATATATTAATCACTTGGACTTGGGTGTACAGGGCACAATTTTAAAATTTGCAGATGACACAAAACTTGGAAGTGTAGTGAACAGTGAGGAGGATAGTGATAGACTTCAAGAGGATATAGACAGGCTGGTGGAATGGGCGGACACATGGCAGATGAAAACGTTTCTTCCGTAATTTCTCCGTAAAAAAACATAATTTCGATAGGTAAAATGAGGAGAGGCAATACAAACTAAAGGGCAAAATTCTAAAAGGTGTAAAGGAACAGAGAGGTCTGGGGGTATATGTACACAAATCATTGAAGGTGGAAGGGCAGGTTGAGAAAGCAGTTTAAAAAACATACAGGATCCTGGGCTTTATAAATAGAGGCACAGAGTACAAAAGTAAGGAAGTCATGATGAAACTTTATAAAACACTGGTTCGGCCACAGCTGGCATATTGTGTCCAGTTCTGGGCACCGCACTTTAGGAAAGATGTGAAGGCCTCAGAGGGGGTGCAGAAAAGATTTACCAGAATGTTTCCAGGGATGAGGGACTTTAGTTACGTGGACAGACTGGAGAAGCTGGGGTTGTTCTCCTTGGAACAGAGACGGTTGCGAGGAGATTTGATCGAGGTATTCAAAATCATGAAGGGTCTAGACAGAATAGATAGAGAGAAACTGTTCCCATTGGCGGAAGGGTCAAGAACCAGAGGACAGAGATTTAAGATGATTGGCAAAAGAACCAAAGGTGACATGAGGAAAAACTTTTTCACACAGCGAGTGGTTAGGATCTGGAATGCACTGCCCGAGGGGGTGGTGGAGGCAGATTCAATCATGGCCTTCAAAAGGGAACTGGATAAGAAATTGAAAGGAAAAAAAATGCAGGGCTACGGGGATAGGGCGGGGGAGTGGGACTAGCTGGATTGCTCTTGCATAGAGCCGGCACGGACTCGATGGGCCGAATGGCATCCTTCCGTGCTGTAACCTTTCTATGATTCTATGATTCTACCCTCCCCCCCCGCCCAATCTCCGCAACTAAGGGCTCCCCAACTTACACACTCACAACACTTTAACAAAATATAATTAAACAATAGAATCAAAAATAAACAATAAGGCGAAAGTTAGAAGACAATTCATGAGAAAATCGGCAACTTTTCTCGGATTATTTTCTGCTGCTCACAACATGTTTCTTGTACCTTGTTACGGGGCCTTGTCGCTACCTTTCAGGACCGTTCGGTAATGGAACGAGCAGGATGCAAATGTAAGGCTTTATACCTGTGAACAGAAGAGTTATTGACAGCACAAGGTGCAGGCGGACAGATGGGAGCTTTATGACCTCTCGAACCCGTGCTGTACCTGCCCTGGGAGTGTTTGATGGGACAGTGTAGAGGGAGCTTTACTCTGTATCTAACCCTGTACCTGCCCTGGGAGTGTTTGATGGGAGAGTGTAGAGGGAGCTTTACTCTGTATCTAACCCTGTACCTGCCCTGGGAGTGTTTGGTGGGACAGTGTAGAGGGAGCTTTACTCTGTATCTAACCCTGTAACTGCCCTGGGAGTGTTTGATGGGACAGTGTAGAGGGAGCTTTACTCTGTATCTAACCCTGCACCTGCCCTGGGAGTGTTTGATGGGACAGTGTAGAGGGAGCTTTACTCTGTACTTAACACTGTACCTGCCCTGGGAGCGTTTGATGGGACAGTGTAGAGGGAGCTTTACTCTGTATCTAACCCTGTACCTGCCCTGGGAGTGTTTGATGGGACAGTGTAAAGGGAGATTTACTCTGTATCTAACCCTGTACCTGCCCCGGGAGTGTTTGATGGGACAGTGTAGAGGGAGCTTTACTCTGTATCTAACCCTGAACCTGCCCTGGGAATGTTTGATGGGAGAGTGTAGAGGGAGCTTTACTCTGTATCTAACCCTGTACCTGCCCTGGGAGTGTTTCATGGGAGAGTGTAGAGGGAGCTTTACTCTGTATCTAACCCTGTACCTGCCCTGGGAGTGTTTGATGGGAGAGTGTAGAGGGAGCTTTACTCTGTATCTAACCCTGTACCTGCCCTGGGAGCGTTTGATGGGACAGTGTAGAGGGAGCTTTACTCTGTATCTAACCCTGTACCTGCCCCAGGAGTGTTTGATGGGACAGTGTAGAGGGAGCTTTACTCTGTATCTAACCCTGAACCTGCCCTGGGAATGTTTGATGGGACAGTGTAGAGGGAGCTTTACTCTGTATCTAACCCTGTACCTGCCCTGGGAGTGTTTGATGGGAGAGTGTAGAGGGAGCTTTACTCTGTATCTAACCCTGTACCTGCCCTGGGAGTGTTTGATGGGAGAGTGTAGAGGGAGCTTTACTCTGTATCTAACCCTGTACCTGCCCTGGGAGCGTTTGATGGGACAATGTAGAGGGAGCTTTACTCTGTATCTAACCCTGTACCTGCCCTGGGAGTGTTTGATGGGACAGTGTAGAGGGAGCTTTACTCTGTATCTAACCCTGTACCTGCCCCAGGAGTGTTTGATGGGACAGTGTAGAGGGAGCTTTACTCTGTATCTAACCCTGTACCTGCCCTGGGAGTGTTTGATGGGAGAGTGTAGAGGGAGCTTTACTCTGTATCTAACCCTGTACCTGCCCTGGGAGTGTTTGATGGGAGAGTGTAGAGGGAGCTTTACTCTGTATCTAACCCTGTACCTGCCCTGGGAGTGTTTGATGGGAGAGTGTAGAGGGAGCTTTACTCTGTATCTAACCCTGTACCTGCCCTGGGAGCGTTTGATGGGACAATGTAGAGGGAGCTTTACTCTGTATCTAACCCTGTACCTGCCCTGGGAGTGTTTGATGGGACAGTGTAAAGGGAGATTTACTCTGTATCTAACCCTGTACCTGCCCTGGGAGTGTTTGATGGGACAGTGTAGAGGGAGCTTTACTCTGTATCTAACCCTGTACCTGCCCCAGGAGTGTTTGATGGGACAGTGTAGAGGGAGCTTTACTCTGTATCTAACCCTGTATCTGCCCTGGGAGTGTTTGATGGGACAGTGTAGAGGGAGCTTTACTCTGTATCTAACCCTGTACCTGCCCTGGGAGTGTTTGATGGGAGAGTGTAGAGGGAGCTTTACTCTGTATCTAACCCTGTACCTGCCCTGGGAGTGTTTGATGGCACAGTGTAGAGGGAGCTTTACTCTGTATCTAACCCTGTACCTGTCCTGGGAGTGTTTGATGGGAGAGTGTTGAGGGAGCTTTACTCTGTATCTAACCCTGTACCTGCCCTGGGAGTGTTTGATGGGACAGTGTAGAGGGAGCTTTTCTCTGTATCTAACCCTGTACCTGCCCTGGGAGTGTTTGATGGGAGAGTGTAGAGGGAGCTTTACTCTGTATCTAACCCTGTACCTGCCCTGGGAGTGTTTGATGGGACAGTGTAGAGGGAGCTTTACTCTGTATCTAACCCTGTACCTGCCCTGGGAGTGTTTGATGGGAGAGTGTAGAGGGAGCTTTACTCTGTATCTAACCCTGTACCTGCCCTGGGAGTGTTTAATGGGACAGTGTAGAGGGAGCTTTACTCTGTATCTAACCCTGTACCTGCCCTGGGAGTGTTTGACGGGACAGTGTAGAGGGAGCTTTAATCTGTATCTAACCCTATACCTGCCCTGGGAGTGTTTGATGGGACAGTGTAGAGGGAGCTTTACTCTGTATCTAACCCTGTACCTGCCCTGGGAGTGTTTGATGGGACAGTGTAGAGGGAGCATTACTCTGTATCTAACCCTGTACCTGCCCTGGGAGTGTTTGATGGGACAGTGTAGAGGGAGCTTTACTCTGTATCTAACCCTGTACCTGCCCTGGGAGTGTTTGATGGGACAGTGTAGAGGGAGCTTTACTCTGTATCTAACCCTGTACCTGTCCTGGGAGTGTTTGATGGGACAGTGTAGAGGGAGCTTTACTCTGTATCTAACCCTGTATCTGACATGGGAGTGTTTGATGGGACAGTGTAGAGGGAGCTTTACTCTGTATCTAACCCTGTACCTACCCTGGGAGTGTTTGATGGGACAGTGTAGAGGAGCTTTACTCTGTATCTAACCCTGTACCTGCCCTGGGAGTGTTTGATGGGAGAGTGTAGAGGGAGCTTTACTCTGTATCTAACCCTGTACCTGCCCTGGGAGTGTTTGATGGGACAGTGTAGAGGGAGCTTTACTCTGTATCTAACCCTGTACCTGCCCAGGGAGTGTTTGATGGGACAGTGTGGAGGGAGCTTTACTCTGTATCTAACCCTGTACCTAACCCGGGAGTGTTTGAGAATAACACCAAGTGCTTCAAATGAAAAATATCTGCCGTCCTCACCTTAATATGCACAAAATTCATTTTGAAATGGATGGTGTAGATTTCCCGGGCAAGTTATTTTTCTGGATCGGCCACCTTTTATAGAAACCATCCATTTTTATTTTCATTTATTTCAAGTTGAAAATCTACTCCAGTATATAAAATGAAAGGAGACGGTAGTAAATAAAAATAAAAGCCGATTCACGCACCGCGCACAGTGAGGGATTGAGGTTTGAAACAGTCTGACAAAGAGCGGCAATAATTGGATGGTAACTTTACCTGGACTGGGCGTCGTGTTGAAGGCTGTAAAAGATTTAGAAATTAGGCGAGTGAACGCTTTGCTCCAATTCAACCGGTAGATAAAGGATTAGTGGACCTGCTTACCGACGGTTAAATATCATTTTTTTTTATTCGTTCATGGGACGTGGGCGTCACTGGCGAGGCCGGCATTTATTGCCCATCCCTATATGCCCTTGAAAAGGTGGTGGTGAGCCGCCTTCTTGAACCGCTGCAGTCCGTGTGGTGAAGGTTCTCCCACAGTGCTGTTAGGAAGGGAGTTCCAGGATTTTGACCCAGCGACGATGAAGGAACGGCGATATATTTCCAAATCGGGATGGTGTGTGACTTGGAGGGGAACGTGCAGGTGGTGGTGTTCCCATGTGCCTGCTGCCCTTGTCCTTCTAGGTGGTAGAGGTCGCGGGTTTGGGAGGTGCTGTCGAAGAAGCCTTGGCGAGTTGCTGCAGTGCATCCTGTGGATGGTACACACTGCAGCCACTGTGCGCCGGTGGTGAAGGGAGTGAATGTTTAGGGTGGTGGATGGGGTGCCAATCAAGTGGGCTGCTTTGTCCTGGATGGTGTCGAGCTTCTTGAGTGTTGTTGGAGCTGCACTCATCCAAGCAAGTGGAGAGTATTCCATCACACTCCTGACTCGTGCCTTGTAGATGGTGGAAAGGCTTTGGGGAGTCAGGAGGTGAGTTACTCGCCGCAGAATACCCAGCCTCTGACCTGCTCTCGTAGCCACAGTATTTATATGGCTGGTCCAGTTAAGTTTCTGGTCAATGGTGACCCCCAGGATGTTGATGGCGGGGGATTCGGCGATGGTAATGCCATTGAATGTCAAGGGGAGGTGGTTAGACTCTCTCTTGTTGGAGATGGTCATTGCCTGGCACTTATCTGGCGCGAATGTTACTTGCCACTTATGAGCCCAAGCCTGGATGTTTCATTATTTGAGGGGTTGCGAATGGAACTGAACACTGTGCAATCATCAGCGAACATCCCCATTTCTGACCTTATGATGGAGGGAAGGTCATTGATGAAGCACCTGAAGATGGTTGGGCCTAGGACACTGCCCTGAGGAACTCCTGCAGTAATGTCCTGGGGCTGAGATGATTGGCCTCCAACAACCACTACCATCTTCCTTTGTGCTAGGTATGACTCCAGCCACTGGAGAGTTTTCTCCCTGATTCCCATTATTGCCTACCTGTTCTAAGACCACAGAATAAATCTCACTCAAACGCTTAAAGTTCCTTCTGAAGAAAAGGCGTACATTTTATTCATATGTATTTATAATTTGGGAAATTAATTGCATATTTATATCACGAATAAGTCACCGTGACCTCTGAGGTTTGTATAAGATTGCTCTGGTCACTGAATCTTTCGGAGTGCGGAGAATAAGGGGCCAGACATCCGTCACTCGTGGTCTCCTGGAATCCTGTGATTGGTTTATGGGATCGGGTCGGTATTCCCCAGAGACTTTCCCAAAGTTTTGCACGTTGTTCTCAGGTTTGCCGCCCACTGGATTTTGCTTGAAAAGGGCGATAGGCCTTTACATCGTTGGGCGAAGGGGCAACACCCACGTGCTCGTAATTACTTCCTTTGGTCGATGTTTCAACAAACATGTTCAAAAGGAAAGCAATTTTCCATTTCATGGAAATATGGACCGGAAGAAATCTTGTTCAACAGGCAGACAGACCAGGAGATTATAAGGCAGCTTTGAACCAGAAAGGGCCAATCGGCCCACATTGTCTTCCCAGCCCCCGGGTGAGTGAGAGCGGGTTTGTCCGCAATCGCCTCTGTATTTTGTATATTTACCTTGAGTGGCCGCAGTTGAGCTCGACACTGAAATAAATGAGAAATGTGGTTTAATTTTGTTCACTTAAAGCAATACTCAGGCAAGAATGGGCGCGGAGACACAGAACTCAATAATATGCAGAGATACCTTCCAGTGATTCTGTCAGTCAGTGCTTTATTCCGCTTAAATGTAAATACAGGGGGAAAAGGCGTTTTCTTTGTGTGTTTCTGGGATGCTGACAGTGCAGGAAGTTTTGAAATGACCCGGGTTCTGAAGTTCTCAATAGTTACATCAGATAAACTATAAAGAGAAACGTCTTACCAGCGGGACCCGTTTGTTCGGCCCTTCTTCTCGGCGCTAAAGGAACGAGGAAATGTTTCTATTTGCAAATCGAGCAAATGTAACGATAGGAATTAAATACATAAATGTGATTTTACTGCAACAAGTTCAGATTAGCTCCCTTCTAAAAACGGCGCAAAAAAGAATCACTTCTGTTTTGGGATTAAAATGTTAACGGTGTCTACAGACCTGGGCAGAGAATGAGCCCAACCCCCAGGGCACTGAGCGTTACAGCCCCCAGGGCACTGGGCACTACAACCCCCAGGGCACTGAGCGTTACAACCCCCAGGGCACTGAGCGTTACAGCCCCCAGGGCACTGGGCACTACAACCCCCAGGGCACTGAGCGTTACAACCCCCAGGGCACTGATCGTTACAACTCCCAGAGCACTGAGCCTTACAACCACCCGAGGGCGCTGGCTCCGCATCACTTCCGGATGTTAGAAGTGTGACTGGCTACTGTTATTATTATGTTTAAAGTACTAAAGCACTGACCAATCAATAATGTTTAGCCCCAAGAGCACTAGCAACAGATTGTGTGATTGTAGCAACATAACAATCATAGAATCATAGAATCATAGAAGTTACAACATGGAAACAGGCCCTTCGGCCCAACATGTCCATGTCGCCCAGTTTATACCACTAAGCTAGTCCCAATTTCCTGCACTTGGCACATATCCCTCTATACCCATGTAACTGTCCAAATGCTTTTTAAAAGACAAAATTGTACCCGCCTCTACTACTGCCTCTGGCAGCTCGTTCCAGACACTCACCACCCTTTGAGTGAAAAAATTGCTCCTCTGGACCCTTTTGTATCTCTCCCCTCTCACCTTAAATCTATGCCCCCTCGTTATAGACTCCCCTACCTTTGGGAAAAGATTTTGACTATCTACCTTATCTATGCCCCTCATTATTTTATAGACTTCTATAAGATCACCCCTTAACCTCCTACTCTCCAGGGAAAAAAGTCCCAGTCTGTCTAACCTCTCCCTATAAGTCAAACCATCAAGTCCCGGTAGCATCCTAGTAAATCTTTTCTGCACTCTTTCTAGTTTAATAATATCCTTTCTATAATAGGGTGACCAGAACTGTACACAGTATTCCAAGTGTGGCCTCACCAATTCCCTGTACAACTTCAACAAGACATCCCAACTCCTGCATTCAATGTTCTGACCAATGAAACCAAGCATGCTGAATGCCTTCTTCACCACCCTATCCACCTGTGACTCCACTTTCAAGGAGCTATGAACCTGTACTCCTAGATCTCTTTGTTCTATAACTCTCCCCAACGCCCTACCATTAACGGAGTAGGTCCTGGCCCGATTCGATCTACCAAAATGCATCACCTCACATTTATCTAAATTAAACTCCATCTGCCATTCATCGGCCCACTGGCCCAATTTATCAAGATCCCGTTGCAATCCTAGATAACCTTCTTCACTGTCCACAATGCCACCAATCTTGGTGTCATCTGCAAACTTACTAACCATGCCTCCTAAATTCTCATCCAAATCATTAATATAAATAACAAATAACAGGCGGACCCAGCACCGATCCCTGAGGCACACCGCTGGACACAGGCATCCAGTTTGAAAAACAACCCTCTACAACCACCCTCTGTCTTCTGTCGTCAAGCCAATTTTGTATCCAATTGGCTACCTCACCTTGGATCCCGTGAGATTCAACCTTATGTAACAACCTACCACGCGGTACCTTGTCAAAGGCTTTGCTGAAGTCCATGTAGACCATGTCTACTGCACAGCCCTCATCTATCTTCTTGGTTACCCCTTCAAAAAACTCAATCAAATTCGTGAGACATGATTTTCCTCTCACAAAACCATGCTGACTGTTCCTAATCAGTCCCTGCCTCTCCAAATGCCTGTAGATCCTGTCCCTCAGAATACCCTCTAACAACTTACCCACTACAGATGTCAGGCTCACTGGTCTGTAGTTCCCTGGCTTTTCCCTGCCGCCCTTCTTAAACAAAGGCACAACATTTGCTACCCTCCAATCTTCAGGCACCTCCCCTGTAGCGGTGGATGATTCAAATATCTCTGCTAGGGGACCCGCAATTTCCTCCCTAACCTCCCATAACGTCCTGGGATACATTTCATCAGGTCCCGGAGATTTATCTATCTTGATGCGCGTTAAGACTTATAATAACAATATTAAATGTAGATAAGGTTTGAAATTAAATTTAGTCATTTCCCCCCGCCGATCTGACACATGAATCTACTGCCCCGGTTTAGAACATGGATCACTTCTCTCCCTCTGTTCGTAATGACCTAGAGATCCAGGGACACAGGGACCCAGACACACAGGGACCCAGGGACCCAGAGACCGAGAGACCCAGGGACCGAGAGATTCAGAGACCCAGAGGCCCAGAGACTGAGAGGTCCAGGGACCGAGAGATTCAGAGACCCAGAAATCCAGAGACCCAGAGATTCAGAGACCCAGAGATCCAGAGACCCAGAGATTCAGAGATCCAGAGACCCAGAGACCCAGAAATCCAGAGACCCAGTGACCGAGAGACCCAGGGACCTAGAGACCGAGAGACCCAGAGACTGGGAGGCCCAGGGACCCAGAGATCCAGAGACCCAGAAATCCAGAGACCCGGAGATCCAGAGACTTGCAGCAAGAATGGAACGGGCAGCTGAAGGAGTTTCTATGGGACGAGGCACTAAGGATTCAGAATTACACATTGCGAACACACGGCTAAGAGTCTGCTATTTAAAATATTTGAGTTGTTCACTCCCAAATAGTTTTGATGATAAAACAGGAAATATTCCGGTTCCCAATATTCCATTGTATTTTTGACCGGGTAGGCCGGATTTCCTCTGCTGTTTTCATCCAATTTTTTGAATCAATTTTCAGAAAAATAAAATAAAATTCCAAAATCAAAAGGTCTGAACGATAGTAAGGTTCAGAGATCGAGGGGGTTCAATAACATCTTCAATAATAACAGGTCTTTCACAACTCACCCAGGTTTATTAATATGTACATTATTAAGGAAGACTCCATCCTGGGATAAAGGTCCTGGAAGGGAAATGGTAACATTTAATATTCATGAAATGACACCGGAATTCAGAATCACAAACCTTTGCGTCAGTTATTTCATTCACTAGGTGTTGTATGCCCAAATTGGGCAATATGTAATGAGCTTTCTGTGTTGTTTGTTCTGTACTGAAAGATGATCAGCTCATCTCTCCCACTAAACACCAGCTTGGCTCAGGAAGCTCTCTTATCTCTGAGTTAGAAGGTCGAGGGACTACTCCAGGACTTGAACACATAGGTCTAGGCTGACACTACAGTGCTGAGGGGATGTTACACTGTGGGGGAACTGTCTTCCAGATGAGACGTTAACTGGGGTATTTTAACCTAACTTGCCCAGGAGGAAACCCACAGGATTGGGTGGGACACTGGTTTTACACTCAGCCCAATATTACTCTCCACTGACTTTAACAGAGAATAAAATCGGACGGGTGTAAAACCGGCGATGCACCCGATCTCGTCAGTTTCCCGACAGGTAGGTTAGGTTAAAATTGCCCCGTTAAATCTGGCTCAGGTGGATGTAAAATATCTCAGGGCAATATTGTAGGAAGTGCAGTGGAGTTCTTCTAGTGTCCTGGACAACCATTATCCATTAACCAACACCACCAGAAACAGATTAACGGGTTATTTATTGAGCCTGCTGTTTGTGGGATCTTGCTGTTCACAAATTAGTTGCCTGGTTTGGCCAAATAACAACAGTGATTACTCATCAAAAGAATCGGCAGGGCCCAGCACTGAAACATTTTCCATTCTCAAGAGAAGTTAGAATTTTAAAAAGAGAGTAATAATTAAATTAAAGATAAAATTGTTGGGTATTAAATTAATTTCACTAGACAGGATAACACTAACTGTAGCATACCAATCCTGGAGGATTCTGAAGTCAGTATGTTAGAAAAAGTTGATTCACTAAAGAGATTTAAGACCAATAAACACCTGGGCTGATGGTTTCTCCTCTCACGCTCTGAAGGAACAGAAGGCCGCCACGATGGAGGAATCGATATCTCATAGAATCAGATTAAAATCGGACGGTTTCTACAACGGGCGGCCGATTCCCAATTTTAGGCCAGGCGGTAATTTGTGAATCTACCCCACAGAATCTATTTTAAAAGAGCCACAGACGAGAGGTAAATACAAGCCCAGTATTCTTACAAGAGCAAAGGTCAAATTAATGGAAACTACTCCAAGGGATAGTCTGGAGAATCACCTGCACAGCAATAACTTTAGCAAGCAGCCAGAATGCAGTTAGAAGGGGAAATCCTGTCTGACGAATTCTGAGCACAAGTCAAACATGCTGCTTGTAAAATTGGGATCATAGTATTCAGTGAACGAGATTGATTCACCACACGGAGACGTAGTGAGAGATCCGTGAGTAACAGCACACTCCGCTGACACCGTGTGAGAAAGCATTTAAAAAGGATAGACAAATGCAGGGCTATACAAACAGGCCGGCAGAGTAGAGTCTGCATCGGTCATACTGAGGTTTAACAATGTACAAGTTAGATCTTCCTTGATATTGTGTGTAACCCTGGATACTGTAATCATGGAGTAAAGGCGTTGGAGAAATATGCACCAATGGACTTATCCCGCCCTTCCCTTTTCTATTCTGTTATTAACACAGAGGGTGATTGGGGGGTGGGAGGGGCTCCGCGTCCACCTCCGATTGGTTGTGTGGGAGTTCTATATCCAAGGACGTGACTTTTACTGACATTTTTATCAGCGGGACTGGAATTCCGCTGATTCTGTAAAATCGCAGGAATAAGGTGGGGAAATTCCCAGGAAGGGAGCAGGAGCAGGGCCATGAATCCCTCGAAACGAGGCAGAAGTTACAATCTTCCAATGACAAAGAAACACCAGGCCTTGGAAACCAACCTGACAAAGTCGACGGTCGGCGAGAGGTCGCGAGTGTCCTGATCCAATGTTGTTGGTGTTATGGGTGGGTAAAGTACAGTTGGTGTTATGGGTGTGTAAAGTACAGTTAGTGTTATGGGTGTGTAAAGTACAGTTAGTGTTATGGGTGGGTAAAGTACAGTTGGTGTTATGGGTGGGTAAAGTACAGTTGGTGTTATGGGTTTGTAAAGTACAGTTAGTGTTATGGGTGGGTAAAGTACAGTTGGTGTTATGGGTGTGCAAAGTACAGTTGGTGTTATGGGTGGGTAAAGTACAGTTGGTGTTATGGGTTTGTAAAGTACAGTTAGTGTTATGGGTGGGTAAAGTACAGTTGGTGTTATGGGTTTGTAAAGTACAGTTGGTGTTATGGGTTTGTAAAGTACAGTTAGTGTTATGGGTGGGTAAAGTACAGTTGGTGTTATGAGTTTGTAAAGTACAGTTGGTGTTATGGGTTTGTAAAGTACAGTTAGTGTTATGGGTGGGTAAAGTACAGTTGGTGTTATGGGTTTGTAAAGTACAGTTAGTGTTATGGGTGGGTAAAGTACAGTTGGTGTTATGGGTTTGTAAAGTACAGTTGGTGTTATGGGTTTGTAAAGTACAGTTAGTGTTATGGGTGGGTAAAGTACAGTTGGTGTTATGGGTGGGTAAAGTACAGTTGGTGTTATGGGTGGGTAAAGTACAGTTGGTGTTATGGGTTTGTAAAGTACAGTTAGTGTAATGGGTGTGCAAAGTACAGTTGGTGTTATGGGTGTGTAAAGTACAGTTGGTGTTATGGGTGGGTAAAGTACAGTTGGTGTTATGGGTGGGTAAAGTACAGTTAGTGTTATGGGTGGGTAAAGTACAGTTGGTGTTATGGGTGTGCAAAGTACAGTTAGTGTTATGGGTTTGTAAAGTACAGTTGGTGTTATGGGTTTGTAAAGTACAGTTGGTGTTATGGGTGTGCAAAGTACAGTTAGTGTTATGGGTTTGTAAAGTACAGTTAGTGTTATGGGTGGGTAAAGTACAGTTCGTGTTATGGGTTTGTAAAGTACAGTTGGTGTTATGGGTGTGCAAAGTACAGTTGGTGTTATGGGTGGGTAAAGTACAGTTAGTGTTATGGGTGGGTAAAGTACAGTTGGTGTTATGGGTGGGTAAAGTACAGTTGGTGTTATGGGTGTGTAAAGTACAGTTAGTGTTATGGGTGTGTAAAGTACAGTTAGTGTTATGGGTGTGTAAAGTACAGTTAGTGTTATGGGTTTGTAAAGTACAGTTGGTGTTATGGGTGGGTAAAGTACAGTTGGTGTTTTGGGTGGGTAAAGTACAGTTGGTGTTTTGGGTGGGTAAAGTACAGTTGGTGTTATGGGTGTGTAAAGTACAGTTAGTGTTATGGGTTTGTAAAGTACAGTTGGTGTTTTGGGTGGGTAAAGTACAGTTGGTGTTATGGGTGTGTAAAGTACAGTTAGTGTAATGGGTGTGCAAAGTACAGTTGGTGTGATGGGTGGGTAAATTACAGTTAGTGTTATGGGTTTGTAAAGTACAGTTGGTGTTATGGGTGGGTAAAGTACAGTTGGTGTTTTGGGTGTGTAAACTACAGTTACTGTTATGGATGTGCAAAGTACAGTTAGTGTTATGGGTGGGTAAAGGACAGTTAGTGCTTTGTGTGTGTAAAGTAAAGTTAGTGTTATGGGTGTGTAAATTACAGTTGGTGATATGGGTGGGTAAAGTACAGTTGGTGTTATGAGTGGTTAAAGTACAGTTGGTGTTATGTGTTTGTAAAGTACTGTTGGTGTTATGGGTGTGTAAAGTACAGTTGGTGTTATGGGTGGGTAAAGTACAGTTGGTGTTATGGGTGTGTAAAGTACAGTTAGTTTTATGGGTGGGTAAGGTACAGTTGGTGTTATGGGTGGGTAAAGTACAGTTGTTGTTATGGGTGGGTAAAGTACAGTTAGTGTTATGGGTGGGTAAAGTACAGTTGGTGTTATGGGTGTGTAAAGTACAGTTAGTTTTATGGGTGGGTAAGGTACAGTTGGTGTTATGGGTGGGTAAAGTACAGTTGTTGTTATGGGTGGGTAAAGTACAGTTAGTGTTATGGGTGGGTAAAGTACAGTTGGTGTTATGGGTGTGTAAAGTACAGTTAGTTTTATGGGTGGGTAAGGTACAGTTGGTGTTAATTGGTGGGTAAAGTACAGTTGTTGTTTTGGGTGGGTAAAGTACAGTTGGTGTTATGGGTGGGTAAAGTACAGTTGGTGTTATGGGTGGGTAAAGTACAGTTGGTGTTATGGGTGGGTAAAGTACAGTTGGTGTTATGGGTGGGTAAAGTACAGTTGGTGTTATGGGTGGGTAAAGTACAGTTGGTGTTATGGGTGTGTAAAATACAGTTAGTGTTATGGGTGGGTAAAGTACAGTTGGTGTTATGGGTGGGTAAAGTACAGTTGGTGTTATGGGTGTGTAAAATACAATTAGTGTTATGGGTGGGTAAAGTACAGTTGGTGTTATGGGTGGGTAAATTACAGTTGGTGTTATGGGTGGGTAAAGTACAGTTGGTGTTATGGGTGGGTAAAGTACAGTTAGTGTTATGGGTGGGTAAAGTACAGTTGGTGTTATGGGTGGGTAAAGTACAGTTAGTGTTATGGGTGGGTAAAGTACAGTTGGTGTTATGGGTGGGTAAAGTACAGTTGGTGTTATGGGTGGGTAAAGTCCAGTTGGTGTTATGGGTGGGTAAAGTACAGTTGGTGTTATGGGTGGGTAAAGTACAGTTGGTGTTATGGGTGGGTAAAGTACAGTTGGTGTTATGGGTGGGTAAAGTACAGTTGGTGTTATGGGTGGGTAAAGTCCAGTTGGTGTTATGGGTGGGTAAAGTACAGTTGGTGTTATGGGTGGGTAAAGTACAGTTGGTGTTATGGGTGGGTAAAGTACAGTTGGTGTTATGGGTGGGTAAAGTCCAGTTGGTGTTATCGGTGGGTAAAGTCCAGTTGGTGTTATGGGTGGGTAAAGTACAGTTGGTGTTATGGGTGTGCAAAGTACAGTTGGTGTTATGGGTGGGTAAAGTACAGTTGGTGTTATGGGTGGGTAAAGTACAGTTGGTGTTATGGGTGGGTAAAGTACAGTTGGTGTTATGGGTGGGTAAAGTACAGTTAGTGTTATGGGTGGGTAAAGTACAGTTGTTGTTATGGGTGGGTAAAGTCCAGTTGGTGTTATGGGTGGGTAAAGTACAGTTGGTGTTATGGGTGGGTAAAGTACAGTTGGTGTTATGGGTGGGTAAAGTCCAGTTGGTGTTATGGGTGGGTAAAGTACAGTTGGTGTTATGGGTGTGCAAAGTACAGTTGGTGTTATGGGTGGGTAAAGTACAGTTAGTGTTATGGGTGGGTAAAGTACAGTTGGTGTTATGAGTTTGTAAAGTACAGTTGGTGTTATGGGTTTGTAAAGTACAGTTAGTGTTATGGGTGGGTAAAGTACAGTTGGTGTTATGGGTTTGTAAAGTACAGTTAGTGTTATGGGTGGGTAAAGTACAGTTGGTGTTATGGGTTTGTAAAGTACAGTTGGTGTTATGGGTTTGTAAAGTACAGTTAGTGTTATGGGTGGGTAAAGTACAGTTGGTGTTATGGGTGGGTAAAGTACAGTTGGTGTTATGGGTGGGTAAAGTACAGTTGGTGTTATGGGTTTGTAAAGTACAGTTAGTGTAATGGGTGTGCAAAGTACAGTTGGTGTTATAGGTGTGTAAAGTACAGTTGGTGTTATGGGTGGGTAAAGTACAGTTGGTGTTATGGGTGGGTAAAGTACAGTTAGTGTTATGGGTGGGTAAAGTACAGTTGGTGTTATGGGTGTGCAAAGTACAGTTAGTGTTATGGGTTTGTAAAGTACAGTTGGTGTTATGGGTTTGTAAAGTACAGTTGGTGTTATGGGTGTGCAAAGTACAGTTAGTGTTATGGGTTTGTAAAGTACAGTTAGTGTTATGGGTGGGTAAAGTACAGTTCGTGTTATGGGTTTGTAAAGTACAGTTGGTGTTATGGGTGTGCAAAGTACAGTTGGTGTTATGGGTGGGTAAAGTACAGTTAGTGTTATGGGTGGGTAAAGTACAGTTGGTGTTATGGGTGGGTAAAGTACAGTTGGTGTTATGGGTGTGTAAAGTACAGTTAGTGTTATGGGTGTGTAAAGTACAGTTAGTGTTATGGGTGTGTAAAGTACAGTTAGTGTTATGGGTTTGTAAAGTACAGTTGGTGTTATGGGTGGGTAAAGTACAGTTGGTGTTTTGGGTGGGTAAAGTACAGTTGGTGTTTTGGGTGGGTAAAGTACAGTTGGTGTTATGGGTGTGTAAAGTACAGTTAGTGTTATGGGTTTGTAAAGTACAGTTGGTGTTTTGGGTGGGTAAAGTACAGTTGGTGTTATGGGTGTGTAAAGTACAGTTAGTGTAATGGGTGTGCAAAGTACAGTTGGTGTGATGGGTGGGTAAATTACAGTTAGTGTTATGGGTTTGTAAAGTACAGTTGGTGTTATGGGTGGGTAAAGTACAGTTGGTGTTTTGGGTGTGTAAACTACAGTTACTGTTATGGATGTGCAAAGTACAGTTAGTGTTATGGGTGGGTAAAGGACAGTTAGTGCTTTGTGTGTGTAAAGTAAAGTTAGTGTTATGGGTGTGTAAATTACAGTTGGTGATATGGGTGGGTAAAGTACAGTTGGTGTTATGAGTGGTTAAAGTACAGTTGGTGTTATGTGTTTGTAAAGTACTGTTGGTGTTATGGGTGTGTAAAGTACAGTTGGTGTTATGGGTGGGTAAAGTACAGTTGGTGTTATGGGTGTGTAAAGTACAGTTAGTTTTATGGGTGGGTAAGGTACAGTTGGTGTTATGGGTGGGTAAAGTACAGTTGTTGTTATGGGTGGGTAAAGTACAGTTAGTGTTATGGGTGGGTAAAGTACAGTTGGTGTTATGGGTGTGTAAAGTACAGTTAGTTTTATGGGTGGGTAAGGTACAGTTGGTGTTATGGGTGGGTAAAGTACAGTTGTTGTTATGGGTGGGTAAAGTACAGTTAGTGTTATGGGTGGGTAAAGTACAGTTGGTGTTATGGGTGTGTAAAGTACAGTTAGTTTTATGGGTGGGTAAGGTACAGTTGGTGTTAATTGGTGGGTAAAGTACAGTTGTTGTTATGGGTGGGTAAAGTACAGTTGGTGTTATGGGTGGGTAAAGTACAGTTGGTGTTATGGGTGGGTAAAGTACAGTTGGTGTTATGGGTGGGTAAAGTACAGTTGGTGTTATGGGTGGGTAAAGTACAGTTGGTGTTATGGGTGGGTAAAGTACAGTTGGTGTTATGGGTGTGTAAAATACAGTTAGTGTTATGGGTGGGTAAAGTACAGTTGGTGTTATGGGTGGGTAAATTACAGTTGGTGTTATGGGTGGGTAAAGTACAGTTGGTGTTATGGGTGTGTAAAATACAATTAGTGTTATGGGTGGGTAAAGTACAGTTGGTGTTATGGGTGGGTAAATTACAGTTGGTGTTATGGGTGGGTAAAGTACAGTTGGTGTTATGGGTGGGTAAAGTACAGTTAGTGTTATGGGTGGGTAAAGTACAGTTGGTGTTATGGGTGGGTAAAGTACAGTTGGTGTTATGGGTGGGTAAAGTACAGTTGGTGTTATGGGTGGGTAAAGTACAGTTGGTGTTATGGGTGCGTAAAGTACAGTTGTTGTTATGGGTGGGTAAAGTACAGTTGTTGTTATTGGTGGGTAAAGTACAGTTGGTGTTATGGGTGGGTAAAGTACAGTTGTTGTTATGGGTGGGTAAAGTACATTTGGTGTTATGGGTGTGTAAAGTACAGTTGTTGTTATGGGTGCGTAAAGTACATTTGTTGTTGTGGGTGGGTAAAGTACAGTTGGTGTTATGGGTGTGTAAAGTACAGTTGTTGTTATGGGTGGGTAAAGTACAGTTGTTGTTATTGGTGGGTAAAGTACAGTTGGTGTTATGGGTGGGTAAAGTACAGTTGTTGTTATGGGTGGGTAAAGTACATTTGGTGTTATGGGTGTGTAAAGTACAGTTGTTGTTATGGGTGCGTAAAGTACATTTGTTGTTATGGGTGGGTAAAGTACAGTTGGTGTTATGGGTGTGTAAAGTACAGTTGTTGATATGGGTGGGTAAAGTACAGTTGGTGTTATGGGTGTGTAAATTACAGTTGGTGTTATGGGTGGGTAAAGTACAGTTGGTGTTATTGGTCGGTAAAGTACAGTTGTTGTTATAGGTGCGTAAAGTCCAGTTGTTGTTATGGGTGGGTAAAGTATAGTTGGTGTTAAGGGTGGGTAAAGTACAGTTAGTGTTATGGGTGGGTAAAGTACAGTTGGTGTTATGGGTGTGTAAATTACAGTTGGTGTTATGGGTGGGTAAAGTCCAGTTGGTGTTATGGGTGGGTAAAGTACAGTTGGTGTTATGGGTGTGTAAAGTACAGTTGGTGTTATGGGTGGGTAAAGTACAGTTGGTGCTATGGGTGGGTAAAGTACAGTTAGTGTTATGGGTGGGTAAAGTACAGTTGGTGTTATGGGTGGGTAAAGTACAGTTGGTGTTATGGGTGGGTAAAGTACAGTTGGTGTTATGGGTGGGTAAAGTACAGTTAGTGTTCTGGATGGGTAAAGTACAGTTGTTGTTATGGGTGGGTAAAGTCCAGTCGTTGTTATGGGTGGGTAAAGTACAGTTGGTGTTATGGGTGGGTAAAGTACAGTTAGTGTTATGGGTGGGTAAAGTACAGTTGGTGTTATGGGTGGGTAAAGTACAGTTGGTGTTATGGGTGGGTAAAGTACAGTTGGTGCTATGGGTGGGTAAAGTACAGTTAGTGTTATGGGTGGGTAAAGTACAGTTGTTGTTATGGGTGGGTAAAGTACAGTTGGTGTTATGGGTGGGTAAAGTACAGTTAGTGTTATGGGTGGGTAAAGTACAGTTGTTGTTATGGGTGGGTAAAGTTCAGTTGTTGTTATGGGTGGGTAAAGTCCAGTTGGTGTTATGGGTGGGTAAAGTCCAGTTGTTGTTATGGGTGGGTAAAGTCCAGTTGTTGTTATGGGTGGGTAAAGTACAGTTGGTGTTATGGGTGGGTAAAGTACAGTTAGTGTTATGGGTGGGTAAAGTACAGTTGTTGTTATGGGTGGGTAAAATACAGTTGGTGTTATGGGTGGGTAAAGTACAGTTAGTGTTATGGATGGGTAAAGTACAGTTGGTGTTATCGGTGGGTAAAGTACAGTTGGTGTTATGGGTGGGTAAAGTACAGTTGGTGTTGTGGGTGCGTAAAATACAGTTGGTGTTATGGGTGGGTAAAGTACAGTTGGTGTTATGGGTTTGTAAAGTACAGTTAGTGTTATGGGTGGGTAAAGTACAGTTGGTGTTATGAGTTTGTAAAGTACAGTTGGTGTTATGGGTTTGTAAAGTACAGTTAGTGTTATGGGTGGGTAAAGTACAGTTGGTGTTATGGGTTTGTAAAGTACAGTTAGTGTTATGGGTGGGTAAAGTACAGTTGGTGTTATGGGTTTGTAAAGTACAGTTGGTGTTATGGGTTTGTAAAGTACAGTTAGTGTTATGGGTGGGTAAAGTACAGTTGGTGTTATGGGTGGGTAAAGTACAGTTGGTGTTATGGGTGGGTAAAGTACAGTTGGTGTTATGGGTTTGTAAAGTACAGTTAGTGTAATGGGTGTGCAAAGTACAGTTGGTGTTATGGGTGTGTAAAGTACAGTTGGTGTTATGGGTGGGTAAAGTACAGTTGGTGTTATGGGTGGGTAAAGTACAGTTAGTGTTATGGGTGGGTAAAGTACAGTTGGTGTTATGGGTGTGCAAAGTACAGTTAGTGTTATGGGTTTGTAAAGTACAGTTGGTGTTATGGGTTTGTAAGGTACAGTTGGTGTTGTGGGTGTGCAAAGTACAGTTAGTGTTATGTGTTTGTAAAGTACAGTTAGTGTTATGGGTGGGTAAAGTACAGTTCGTGTTATGGGTTTGTAAAGTACAGTTGGTGTTATGGGTGTGCAAAGTACAGTTGGTGTTATGGGTGGGTAAAGTACAGTTAGTGTTATGGGTGGGTAAAGTACAGTTGGTGTTATGGGTGGGTAAAGTACAGTTGGTGTTATGGGTGTGTAAAGTACAGTTAGTGTTATGGGTGTGTAAAGTACAGTTAGTGTTATGGGTGTGTAAATTACAGTTAGTGTTATGGGTTTGTAAAGTACAGTTGGTGTTATGGGTGGGTAAAGTACAGTTGGTGTTTTGGGTGTGTAAACTACAGTTACTGTTATGGATGTGCAAAGTACAGTTAGTGTTATGGGTGGGTAAAGGACAGTTAGTGCTTTGTGTGTGTAAAGTAAAGTTAGTGTTATGGGTGTGTAAATTACAGTTGGTGATATGGGTGGGTAAAGTACAGTTGGTGTTATGAGTGGTTAAAGTACAGTTGGTGTTATGTGTTTGTAAAGTACTGTTGGTGTTATGGGTGTGTAAAGTACAGTTGGTGTTATGGGTGGGTAAAGTACAGTTGGTGTTATGGGTGGGTAAAGTACAGTTGGTGTTATGGGTGTGTAAAGTACAGTTAGTTTTATGGGTGGGTAAGGTACAGTTGGTGTTATGGGTGGGTAAAGTACAGTTGTTGTTATGGGTGGGTAAAGTACAGTTAGTGTTATGGGTGGGTAAAGTACAGTTGGTGTTATGGGTGTGTAAAGTACAGTTAGTTTTATGGGTGGGTAAGGTACAGTTGGTGTTATGGGTGGGTAAAGTACAGTTGTTGTTATGGGTGGGTAAAGTACAGTTAGTGTTATGGGTGGGTAAAGTACAGTTGGTGTTATGGGTGTGTTAAGTACAGTTAGTTTTATGGGTGGGTAAGGTACAGTTGGTGTTAATTGGTGGGTAATGTACAGTTGTTGTTATGGGTGGGTAAAGTACAGTTGGTGTTATGGGTGGGTAAAGTACAGTTGGTGTTATGGGTGGGTAAAGTACAGTTGGTGTTATGGGTGGGTAAAGTACAGTTGGTGTTATGGGTGTGTAAAATACAGTTAGTGTTATGGGTGGGTAAAGTACAGTTGGTGTTATGGGTGGGTAAAGTACAGTTGGTGTTATGGGTGTGTAAAATACAATTTGTGTTATGGGTGGGTAAAGTACAGTTGGTGTTATGGGTGGGTAAATTACAGTTGGTGTTATGGGTGGGTAAAGTACAGTTGGTGTTATGGGTGGGTAAAGTACAGTTAGTGTTATGGGTGGGTAAAGTACAGTTGGTGTTATGGGTGGGTAAAGTACAGTTGGTGTTATGGGTGCGTAAAGTACAGTTGTTGTTATGGGTGGGTAAAGTACAGTTGGTGTTTTGGGTGGGTAAAGTACAGTTGGTGTTATGGGTGGGTAAAGTACAGTTGGTGTTATGGGTGGGTAAAGTACAGTTGGTGTTATGGGTGCGTAAAGTACAGTTGTTGTTATGGGTGGGTAAAGTACAGTTGGTGTTTTGGGTGGGTAAAGTACAGTTGTTGTTATGGGTGGGTAAAGTACATTTGGTGTTATGGGTGTGTAAAGTACAGTTGTTGTTATGGGTGCGTAAAGTACATTTGTTGTTGTGGGTGGGTAAAGTACAGTTGGTGTTATGGGTGTGTAAAGTACAGTTGTTGTTATGGGTGGGTAAAGTACAGTTGTTGTTATGGGTGGGTAAAGTACATTTGGTGTTATGGGTGTGTAAAGTACAGTTGTTGTTATGGGTGCGTAAAGTACATTTGTTGTTATGGGTGGGTAAAGTACAGTTGGTGTTATGGGTGTGTGAAGTACAGTTGTTGATATGGGTGCGTAAAGTACATTTGTTGTTATGGGTGGGTAAAGTACAGTTGTTGTTATGGGTGGGTAAAGTACATTTGGTGTTATGGGTGTGTAAAGTACAGTTGTTGTTATGGGTGCGTAAAGTACATTTGTTGTTATGGGTGGGTAAAGTACAGTTGGTGTTATGGGTGGGTAAAGTACAGTTGGTGTTATGGGTGTGTAAATTACAGTTGGTGTTATGGGTGGGTAAAGTACAGTTGGTGTTATTGGTCGGTAAAGTACAGTTGTTGTTATAGGTGCGTAAAGTCCAGTTGTTGTTATGGGTGGGTAAAGTATAGTTGGTGTTAAGGGTGGGTAAAGTACAGTTGGTGTTATGGGTGTGTAAAGTACAGTTGGTGTTATGGGTGGGTAAAGTACAGTTAGTGTTATGGGTGGGTAAAGTACAGTTGGTGAAATGGGTGGGTAAAGTACAGTTGGTGTTATGGGTGGGTAAAGTACAGTTAGTGTTATGGGTGGGTAAAGTACAGTTGGTGAAATGGGTGGGTAAAGTACAGTTAGTGTTATGGGTGGGTAAAGTACAGTTGGTGTTATGGGTGTGTAAAGTACAGTTGGTGTTATGGGTGGGTAAAGTCCAGTTGGTGTTATGGGTGTGTAAAGTACAGTTGGTGTTATGGGTGGGTAAAGTCCAGTTGGTGTTATGGGTGTGTAAAGTACAGTTGGTGTTATGGGTGGGTAAAGTCCAGTTGTTGTTATGGGTGGGTAAAGTACAGTTGGTGCTATGGGTGGGTAAAGTACAGTTAGTGTTATGGGTGGGTAAAGAACAGTTGGTGTTATCGGTGGGTAAAGTACAGTTAGTGTTATGGGTGGGTAAAGTACAGTTGGTGTTATTGGTCGGTAAAGTCCAGTTGTTGTTATGGGTGGGTAAAGTACAGTTGGTGTTATGGGTGGGTAAAGTACAGTTAGTGTTATGGGTGGGTAAAGTACAGTTGTTGTTATGGGTGGGTAAAGTACAGTTGGTGTTATGGGTGGGTAAAGTACAGTTGGTGTTATGGGTGGGTAAAGTACAGTTAGTGTTATGGGTGGGTAAAGTACAGTTGTTGTTATGGGTGGGTAAAGTCCAGTTGTTGTTATGGGTGGGTAAAGTACAGTTGGTGTTATGGGTGGGTAAAGTACAGTTAGTGTTATGGGTGGGTAAAGTACAGTTGTTGTTATGGGTGGGTAAAGTCCAGTCGTTGTTATGGGTGGGTAAAGTACAGTTGGTGTTATGGGTGGGTAAAGTACAGTTGTTGTTATGGGTGGGTAAAGTACAGTTGGTGTTATGGGTGGGTAAAGTACAGTTAGTGTTATGGGTGGGTAAAGTACAGTTGTTGTTATGGGTGGGTAAAGTCCAGTTGTTGTTATGGGTGGGTAAAGTCCAGTTGGTGTTATGGGTGGGTAAAGTCCAGTTGTTGTTATGGGTGGGTAAAGTCCAGTTGTTGTTATGGGTGGGTAAAGTACAGTTGGTGTTATGGGTGGGTAAAGTACAGTTAGTGTTATGGGTGGGTAAAGTACAGTTGTTGTTATGGGTGGGTAAAGTCCAGTTGTTGTTATGGGTGGGTAAAGTACAGTTGTTGTTATGGGTGGGTAAAATACAGTTGGTGTTATGGGTGGGTAAAGTACAGTTAGTGTTATCGGTGGGTAAAGTACAGTTGGTGTTATGGGTGGGTAAAGTACAGTTGGTGTTGTGGGTGGGTAAAATACAGTTGGTGTTATGGGTGGGTAAAGTACAGTTGGTGTTATGGGTGGGTAAAGTCCAGTTGTTGTTATGGGTGGGTAAAGTACAGTTGTTGTTATGGGTGGGTAAAGTCCAGTTGTTGTTATGGGTGGGTAAAGTACAGTTGTTGTTATGGGTGGGTAAAGTACAGTTGGTGTTATGGGTGGGTAAAGTACAGTTAGTGTTATCGGTGGGTAAAGTACAGTTGGTGTTATGGGTGGGTAAAGTACAGTTGGTGTTGTGGGTGGGTAAAATACAGTTGGTGTTGTGGGTGGGTAAAATACAGTTGGTGTTATGGGTTTGTAAAGTACAGTCGGTGTTATGGGTTTGTAAAGTACAGTTGGTGTTATGGGTGGGTAAAGTACAGTTGGTGTTATGGGTGGGTAAAGTACAGTTGGTGTTGTGGGTGGGTAAAATACAGTTGGTGTTATGGGTGGGTAAAGTACAGTTGGTGTTATGGGTTTGTAAAGTACAGTTGGTGTTATGGGTGGGTAAAGTACAGTTGGTGTTATGGGTTTGTAAAGTACAGTCGGTGTTATGGGTTTGTAAAGTACAGTTGGTGTTGTGGGTGGGTAAAGTACAGTTGGTGTTATGGGTTTGTAAAGTACAGTTGGTGTTATGGGTGGGTAAAGTACAGTTGGTGTTATGGGTGGGTAAAGTACAGTTATTGTTACCAGGAAGTCGGTCGTTTGGAGACGGCACCGTGCAGGAAGTAGAGCAGTTCGGGAAATGTGTATTGAAGCAAAATACCTCGTGTTTTTCCCGTGTGTCCAAACGGCTTAGTTAATTTGTCAGCAAAATTATATTTTAACTTTCCATTAGTTAATATTCTGCATGCGCTGTCAGCTTCATTCTGGAGACAGAAGTATAGCTCACAAATTCCATTATTTTACCGGAGTGTCTGTATGAGAGAGAGAGAGATAGAGCAAAAGAAAGATGGAGAAACACAGAGAGTTGGACAACGAACGAGAGAAAGAAAGAGACAGAGACAGAGAGAAAAACAGCGAAAGAGAACGATGCATTGAGAGAGAAACAGAGAGAGAGAGAAAGGCAGAGAGAGCAAAAACACAGAGAGAAAGACAGACAGGCTGGGTGAGACAGAAAAACAGACAAAGAGGCAGAGAGAGGGAGACAGACAGACAGAAAGGCGGACAAAGAGAGAGTCGGAGACAGAGGATTACAGAGAGACGGAAATGGAGAGAGAGAGTGAGATAAAAACACACAGGGCAAATCAAAAAAAGAGAGAGAGAGACAGGGAGAGACAGAAACACAGAGAGAGAGAAATCAAAGAGAGCAAGAGAGCGGTAGGGAGAGACAGAGAGAGAAAGACAGTGACGGAGACAGCGAGGCAGTGATAGAGACAGAGACAGAGAAGGACAGAGAGAGAGACAGAGAGAGACAGAGAGAGGGAGACAGTAAGATAAAGTTAGAGAGAGAGAGGGAGGAAGTGTTAACGAGAGAAAGACAGACAGAGAGGGAGAGACTGAAAGAGAGAGAGAGGGGGAGACGGAGTCTAAGGAAAGTTAATGAGACCGTATTAAAGTCTCTTTATATTGTATTAACTTTTAGTTATTGCCTGTTACGTGAGTTCTGTTGGAAGAATGAAAGGGTAATCACCAGTCAGGCTTGGTTTGTTTGATGAATATCGATGCAGTAGGGGAGTTGGTCAATGGAAAAAAATCTTGTTAAAACTAAAGTTATTTATAAGGGACAAGGGAAGGACTAATTACATTGGGCAATGCAGAAACGCAAGGTGTGTCATGTACAAGGAAAATAAAAAGGTATAAAAAGTGCGCGTTCGGACAGATGCTCTGAAATTGGTTTGAGGTTTGGCGAAACAAGGAGACCGAGCTCGGGATGGTAACCTGTTTTTAATTTCCCGGCTAAAACTCGCAAGGTTTCGTAGTAAGTGCTGCTGTTAAGTGTATGGTTATTTATTGTCAATAATAGTTATTACTGTCTGCTTTATAAATCTGCATTCAATGATGTGAACTCTGTTGCATTGAGGAGTAACTTGTAAGTAAGAATACCCATTCTCCAATAGGAATGAGAGAATGATAGAGAGACAGAGAAAAGATTTGATAGGGTAGACGTAGAGAAAATGTTTCCACTTGTGAGGGAGTCCAAAACTATAGGTCATAAATATAAAATAATCACTAATAAATCCAATAGAGAATTCAGGAGAAACTTCTTTACCCAGAGAGTGGTGAGAATGTGGAACTCGCTCCCACAAGGAGTAGTTGAGGTGAATAGTGTAGATGGATTTAAGGGGAAGCTGGATAAACACATGAGGGAGAAAGGAAGAGAAGGATATGGTGATAGGGTGAGATGAAGTAGGGAGGGAGGAGGCTCGAGTGGAGCATAAACACCGGGATAGACCAGTTGGGCCGAATGGGCATTTTCTGTGCTGTAGACTCGATGTAAGAGAGAAAGACACAGAGAGAGAGAGAGGGGCACAGACAAAGAGAGAGAGAAAGAAAGAGTGTGTGTGTGAGAGAGAGAGAGAGAGAGAGAAAAACAGAGAAAGAGAAAGAAAGACACAGAGAGAAACACCATGAGAGAGAGAAAGACAGAGAGAAACAGAGAGAGTCAGGGAGAGATAGCGAGAAAAGGAGAGAGAGAGAGAGAGACGGACGGAGAGAGATGTAGCGACAGGAAGAAGTCGAGAGGCAGAGAGGCACAAAGATATAGAAACGAGAGAGAGAGTGGGTTTATTCACGCTCAGTTTCTGAGTGGATTAAATAGGGGCAAACGGGTGAAAAGGGATTACTTTCTTTTGCTATTTTTGACAAAGAAACATGATGTAATTATAAGATTCGTTAGGAAACCGGAAATGAGTTGTATTCGGTGAATCATTTGTTTCTACAGTGAAGTTTTAAGGCGATCATTCCGTAATCGACCAAAAACCGACCTGAACGGAAATAGAAAGTTTCGGGGCACTTAATTCATAAGTTTCCCTCGATCAATCCCATTAACGCCAGGAGGAGGAAATATCAGGGCAGCGGAAACCTGGCATTTAAAAATCCTAATACAGGGTCGGCACATCAAATCAAGAACATTTTCCAGATGTTGAGGGAGCTGCTGCCCATTCTTGGGATTGGTGTCTGTATATCAGTGGAGAGGCTCCATATCCTGCTTCAGAGACATTGGAAAAGGTGAAAGCGAATGATGCACTTAGTGAACATTACACACCAGAGAGAGAGAAACTGCATCTCACCTTGTGCAAAACATTTAAGGTGAAAACGTAAATCATTCTACAACTGTAAGACATATAGATTAGGAAAGATTCTTGCAATGTCTGTGGGTAAATAGAACAGTTTGAAGTAGGTACCTTGTCTTACCTTTGCTAATTGCTGTTCAGGTTGCAATAGGAGCAACGAACTCTTTGGTTTGAACTGCTGGTATCTACGAACTGATCCACTGACTCACCTGTTCTGGAGAGACTTATATAGCGCGGTGCTTTGGTTCCGGCCGCCTCATATTAAAGGGAGCTGTAACAGCCTTGCAAAGTCAATTAGCTATTGTCCATTGTCTATTGTCAACATATGCATTTTTCACGGTGACCCACTTCTGCCATGCAAGGTACGAAAAGACAAAAAGTAAACCAAATGATTATATGAAGACCACGTCAGAGACCGCAACCAGAAACCCGAGTCTCGTGGGAGTAGAGGTAACTTCCCATCAGCCAATCCACCGCAGGCTAATTTCAAACAGTATTTTTTATTACATTCAAAGTCCGCCTATCTGCAACGGAATGGGTGTTAGGGACGCTGCTAAACGTTTTAAGAAAGCAAGCAAATAATTAAGAATTATTTAAAATCATTAGGAAGTGCTACATGGAACAAGCATTCCGCAGAAAAATCGATATTTAAGATGTGTGCGTTATTCAGAAAATTATGATTTAACAATTATTAATCAACTTAGTACCGGAGAATGAGCTTAATTTCTTTGTTTAATCGAAATAATATGAGTTAATTACAAATTAAAATGCTTTATTCTAGATTTAGTCAGAGCGAAGTTAGAGAACGTTCCAATTCTAATTATTATTAATGACTATGTAGAAGGCAATCGGATGAAAATGTATAAAATCAGATCAAGGTGAAACTTTCTAATAGCGCCACAGCACGTGACGAAAAGATATTGATGGAAACAATTGAACGAATCGACTGTTAATCGTGTGATGTGTGAATTACTCTGAATTAAAGTTTATTACGACAGGAGCAGGAGGAAAAGATAATCAATATAATTAATATGCCCGATTTCAGGAGCTGATTCTAAATAGGGAATTTAATTTCTGAGACAGGATTAAAAGGACAAATGGAAGTTGAGTGGTTTAGAATTATATGGGAGATGGTGCAAATTAAAACCGAAAATTAGCACCACCTAAAAGGACAGCAGGGAAAAATGAAATGTGACACTAGTCAACTGGAGGAGGACCAATTTCAGTGAGTTGAGAGCGGATCAGGCCCAAGCGGATTGAAATCAAAGATTGGCAGGGAAAACAGTAAACGAGCAACGGGAGGCCTTCAAAAAGGAGATAGTTCGGGTACAGACTAGAAACATTCCCACGAGGGGAAAGGAAGGGCATCCAAAGATAGAGCTCCCTGGGTGACTAAAGATATAGAGTAAAATGAAACGGGAAAAGGAGGCTTGTGATAAATGTTGGATCATAATTGTAAACAATTTTACAACACCAAGTTATAGTCCAGCAATTTTATTTTAAATTCACAAGCTTTATTGTTTATAATTGTCAACCCCAGTCCATCACCGGCATCTCCACATCATGGATCATAATTCAGCAGACAACCAAACTGAATACAATAAGTACAAGAGGGGAGAACTGAAAAGGGAAATAAGAGGGGCAAAGAGAGATTATGAGAATAGATTAGTGGGTAAGATGAAAGGGAACCCAAAAGTTTTTATAAATATATAAATAGTAAAACGGTAGTCAAAGGAAAGGTGGGGCCAATTAGGGACCAAAAATGAGATCTTTTTGTGGAGGCAGAGGGCATGGCTGAGGTACTGAATGATTATTTTACATCTGTCTTCACTAAAGAAGGTGATCCTGCCAATGTCACTGTAAGGGAGGAGGTAGAAGAGAAATTGGATAGGATAAAAATAGATAGAAGAGGGATTTAAAAGGTTAGGCAAATCGTGTTTGACTAACTTGATTGAGTTCTCTGATGAAGTAACAGAGAGGGTTGATGAGGGTAGTGCGGTTAATGTTGTGTATATGGACTTTTATAAGGTGTTCGATAAAATATCACATAATAAACTTGTTAGAAAAATTGAAGCCCATGGGATTAAAGGGGCAGTTGCTGCGTGGATACAAAATTAGCCAAGGGATAGAAAGCAGAGAGTAGTAGTGAAAGGTTGTTTTTCAGATTGGAGGGAAGTGTGCAGTGATGTCCCCCAGGGGTTAGTATTAGGGTTAATGCTCTTTTTGATATATATTAATGACCTGGACTTGGGGAGACAGGGTATAATTTCAAACTTTGCAGATAACACGAAACTCAGAAATGTAGTAAACAATGTGGAGGATAGTAACAGACCTCAGGAGGACAGAGACAGACTGGTAAAATGGAGAGACACATGGCAGATGAAATTTAATGCAGTGAAGTGTGAAGTGATTCGTTTTGATAGGAAGAATGAGGAGAGGTAATATAAACTAAATAGCACAATTTTAAAGAGGGGTGCATGAATAGAGATACCTGGGGTTGCACATACACAGGTCTTTGAAGGTGGCAGGACAAGTTGAGAAGGCTGTTAAAAAAGCATATGGGGACATGGGCTTTATAAACAGAAACATAGAGTACAAAAGCAAGGAAGTTATGCTAAACCTTTATAAATCACTGGTTAGGCCTCAGTTGGCGTATTGTGTCCAATTCTGGGCACCACACTTTAGGAAGGATGTCAAGGCCTCAGAAAGGGTGCAGAGGAGATTTACCAGAATGGTACCAGGGATGAAAGACTTTAGTTATATGGAGAGAATGGAGAAGCTGGGGTGGTTCTCCTTAGAGCAGAGACGGTTAAGTCGAGATTTGATAGAGCTGGAGTACAGACACCTGGCTCTATCTCACCAACACATCTCTTGACCCCTCCACTGTCTTTCAGTTGTCACACTGCTTGTCTGATATCCAGTACTGGATGAGCAGAAATTTCCTCCAACTAAATATTGGGAAGATCGAAACCATTGTCTTTGGGCCCCGCCACAAACTCTGTTACCTAACCATGCACTCCATACCTCTACCCAGCCACTGTCTGAGGCTCAACTGGACCATTCACAACTTTGGCATCCTATTTGACTCTGAGATGAACTTCCAACCATCTATCCACTCCATCACCAAGACCGCCTACTTCCACCTCCATAACATCACCCGTCTCCACCCTGCCTCAGCTCATCTGCTGCTGAAGCCCTCATCCATGCCTTTGTTACCTCTAGACTCCACTATTCCAATGCTTTCCTGGCCGGCCTCCCATCTTCCACCCTTCATAAACTTCAGTTCATCCAAAACTCTGCTGCCCCTAACTTGCACCAAGTTCCATTCACCCATTACCCCTGTGCTCACTGACCTACATTGGCTTGATATGAAAATTCAATTTCCTTGTTTTCAAATCCCTCCATGGCCTCGCCCCTCCCTATCTCTGTAACCTCCTCCAGCCCTACAACCCTCCGAGATCTCTGCGCTCCTCCAATTCCGGCCTCTTGCGCCTCCCCCGATTTCCATCGCTCCACTATTGGCGGCCGTGCCTTCAGCTGCCTGGGCCCTAAGCTCTGGAATTCCCTCCCGAAACCTCTCCGCCTCTCTCTCCTCCTTTAAGACACTCCACCCTTTGACCAGGCTTTTGGTCACCTGCCTTAATATCTCCTTATGTGGCTCGGTGTCACATTTCGTCTGATAATCGCTCCTGTGAAGCGCCTTGGGACGTTTTACTACATTAAAGGCGCTATATAAATGCAGGTGGTTGTTGTTGTTACAGTAAATAAGAAGAAACCGTTTCCACTGACAGAAGGGTCGGTAACCAGAGGACACATATTGAAGGTAATTGCAAATGAACCAGAAGCGACATGAGGAAAAAGAAAATACTAAGCGAGTTGTGGTGATCTGGAATTCACTGCCTGAAAGGGCGGTGGAAGCAGATTCAATAATAACTTTCAAAAGGCAATTGGATAAATACTTGAAGGGAAAAATTTGCAGGACGACGGGGAAAGAGCAGGGGAGTGGGACTGATTGGACAGCTCTTTCAAAGAGCCCGGCACAGGCATGATGGGCTGAATGGCCTCCTTCTGTGCTGTATGATTCTATGATTCTATAAGATGAGGTGATCCAGCCAGCCTGTCCCGCACTGTCATTGGTTCCAGTAGATTCTATACTGAGCTGCCGATTTACCGCCCAGGTGATGAAGCTGAAAAATACACCGATGTTTTCACTTGAACCCTTGGCCAGCTAAAATGGATTTTGTTTGGTTTATTTTTCTGACCTAATTGTAATTCAATCCACGAAAGCATTTCCTTTTACCAGAAACAAAGTAGGGCAATGAGCCTGCGAGTGGGTTCTCAGGAATTGCTGACAGGTTGGCTGTAGGCCAGCACAAGCTTCTATTCATGGATATATTTCGGGAATTTTCCAGAATTGACAGCAAACCCTCAAGTAGAAATAACTGAACATTTGAAGTATTGTGCTCTGCCCAACCTTAAGTACATGAACACTTCAAACAGATCTGATTGCTCCTCTTACAGCACCTGTCAATGTGGCTCTGTTGACAGAATTAGCCCACTGCCTAATCCGCTTTCCTGTTTCATGCTAAATGTAAAAAAAAACAAGTGCTACAGTAATTGGGGTCTATTTTGACAGGTGCCCAGTCGGAAAGTGAAATGGACTTCGTGATTTTGAGGCCCAGCCTCATTTGCATTCGCCAGGTGAGCTGCTGGCGCCAAATGGGGAGGGGGGGGGGTCGTGATACCGGAGGGTGGGTGTTCTGGGTGGACCCCTGAGGTGGGGATCCTGGGTGGGTCCCTGAGGTGGGGATCCTGGGTGGGTCCCGGAAGTGGGGGTCCTGGGGTGGGTGTCCTGTGGTGGGTCCCCGAGGTGGGGGTCCTGTTGTGGGTCCTGGAGGTGGGGGTCCTGGGTGCGCCCAGGAGATGGGGGTCCTGGGTGGGCCCCAGAGGTGGAGGTCCTGGGTGAGTCCCGGGGGTAAAGGTCCTGGTGTCGGTCCTGTAGATACACTGCTGTTTCCTGAGGTGGGGATCCTGAGTGGGTCCTGGAGGTGGGGGTTCTGGGTGCGCCTAGGAATTGGGGGTCCTGTGGTGGGCCCCAGAGGTGGGGGTCCTGGAAATAGGGTTCCCAGGTTGGGGGTCCTGAGTGGGTCCTGGAGGCAGGGTTCCTGGGTGCTTCCCGGGGGTGGGGGTCCTGGGTGATTCCCGGGGGTGGGGGTCCTGGGTGATTCCCGGGGGTAGAGGTCCTGGTGTAGGTCCTGTAGGTGCACTCCTGCTTCTCCTGGGCCCATAAAAATAATTCGACACTTAACTTTGCTAGGCCTCTTCACCTCCACCCCTGGTGGACTGGCTCCGACCAGCTCATACCTAAAGTGGCAATAGGCGGCCTATTTACATCATAGGACCCCGATTTCAATATTAAAAAGGGGCCTGTAAACCTGAATCAGGAAGATGCTTTGGACACCTGGCAGCAGGCCCCTTTTGGAATGGCACCGGCCGCATTGCTGGTGTTAAGGGGGAGGAGGGAGTAAGGCTCCTGACCTCATTGCCCCCTTAACACCAGGCGAGTGGAGTCAAAATCAACCCCATTGGTGGTAATTTTCATTTTGGGGGCAATTCTAACCTAACCTGCCCATTGGTAGACAGACGGGATCGGGTGCAACGCTGGTTTAATGTCCCGCCCGATTTTACTCCCCATCGAGAGTAATATTGGGCGGGTTATAAAACCGGCGTTCCACCCGATCCGGTGGGTTTCCCACAAAGGAAGTTATGTTAAAATTACTCTCTTTGTGCCATAGTGTATCTAGCTGCATTGGAACAAAAGAGGATGAGGGGAGATTTAATTGAGGTGTATAAAAGTATGAGGGGCTCAGATAGAGTGGATAGGGAGGACCTATTTCCCTTAGCAGAGGGGTCAGTGACCAGGGGGCATAGATTTAAAGTACTTGGTAGAAGGATTAGAGGGGAGGTGAGGAGAAATATTTTCACCCAGAGGGTGGTGGGGGTCTGGAACTCACAGCCTGAAAGGGTGGGAGAGGCAGAAACCCTCAACTCATTTAAAAAGTACTTGGATGTGCACCTGGAGTGCTGTAACCTACAGGGCTATGGACCAAGTGCTGGAAAGTGGGATTAAGCTGGATAGCTCTTTTTCGGCTGGCACGGACAAGATGGGCCGAATGGCCTTCTTTTGTGCGGTAACTTTCTATAATTCCATGATACTTAACTATCTTGAAACTTATTTGCCAATTACACGCCCTTTCTGCAAGTTTATTAATGTCTTCCTGTATTTTGTCGCAGTCCTCCTCAATATTAACTATACCTCCCAATTTGTTGTTGTCCACAAATTATGAAATTGCACCTCCGATTCCCAAGTCCAAATCGTTTACGTAAATGGTGAGCTACAGTGGTTCCAGCACTGATCCTTGTGGAACATCACATTTAACTTTTGCCATTCTGAGTAATTACTTTTTACCCCATCTCTCTGTTTTCTGTTTTCGTCTTCACTGGTTGGCTGTAAACCGGTGGGCAGATTTCCTTTCCATTATGAAACCACCTGATTTTCATCTTCATTTGGAAATGCAAAGCGGAGGGGTTTCTATATCGGGCGGCCTATCCGCAATGTCAGTGTTATGATTGGGAAGCAAGTTGAAAATTGGCCTCTTGCTCTCCCAACAAAACATATCGCGTGTGGAGTAGGTCAGGAACACGTGACTATGGGTCACGTCTACTGTTTCAGTTATGGATTTTATTAGAAGTAGAACATGAGCTGGAGAATGACTCAGAACACAAGGGCCAGCAATATGGCGCATTACACTAGCCATATTCACTATAGGACAAATAAAAAACGTGCACTTCACTCATATATTGAAGCCAGTCCCTTTAATGCGCTGAACAGAAAAGCGCATGCTGCCACAAGGGGATGGAAACAATATTTACAACTCACAGGGTTAACTAGTCACGTTTGGCCTCTGTGAATTCAGGCTAAGTTACTGTTTAACTGTGAATCCAGCGCACAGGTACCAGGACGTTTTAAGAATGCACTCCTATGTTCTTTGGTCACCTTCACACACTCTTATTGTTCTCCTCCCAGATGTTCTGCAATCCAGTGGTGCATTGATGTTACTGTTGTCAGAAACAAGACTTTCTGGAACTGTGGCCTTTAAGCATGGTACTGAACCTTTACATAGGGGCCCTTTTCCAGTGGGAGAACCTTTGGTGCAAGTGTGTAACGTAAAAAGGGTTAACGCCTGTCTTAAAAATAGCGCTGGCAGGAATTTGTACTTTAAGCACTCAGACAAAAGGGTCTTTCATCAGAAAATTCCTTATGATTTCAATGTCAGATTTTATGAGAAATGATAGAAAGACAGAATCTATTTGGTTAGAATTAAGAAACAATAGAGGAGCGATTACGCTACTGGCTGCATACTATAGTCCAGAAATAGTTGGAAGTAGATAGACGAGCAAATTTGAAGGAAAATTACAGAAAGATGCAAGAACTATAGTGTAATGATAATGGGAGACTTCAATTATTCCAATATAGACTGGGACAGTAACAGTATAAAGGGCAAAGAGGAGAAAGAATTCCTGAAATGTGTTCGAGAGAACTTTCTTGAACAGTGTGTTCCAGCCCAACCAAAAAGGAAACAGAGCTGGATCTAGTTCTGGGGAATGAAGTGGGGCAGGTGGAGCATGTTTCACTGGGGGAGCATTTGGGGAACAGTGATCATAATATCATTAGGTTTAGAATAGTTATGGAAAAGGACAAGGAACAATCAAATGTGAAAATGCTTAGCTGGAGGAGGAATACTTTAATTTCAGTGAGTTAAGAAGTCATCTTGCCCAGGTGGATTGGAATCAAAAATTAGAAGGCAAAACAGTAATCAAACAATGAGAGGCCTTCATGGAGAAGTTGGTTCGGGTACAGAGTAGACTCATTCCCACGAGGGGGAAAGGAAGGGCATTCAAAGCTAGAGCTCCCTGGATGACTAAAGATATAGAGATTAAAATGAAATAGAAAAAGGAAGCTTGTGATGAATGTAAGGTTTATAATAGAGTAGGGAACCAGGCTGAATACAGAAAGTACAGGAGAAATCTAAAAAAGGGAATGAGGGGCAACGAGATAATATGAGAATAGATTCGTGGCTAATATAAAAGGGAACCCAACAATCTTTTATAAACATATAAATAATAAAAGGGTAGTCAAAGGAAAGTTGTGGCTGATTAGGACAAAAAAGGAGATCTTCTTGTGGAGACAGAGGGCATGGCTGAGGCACTAAATGAATACATCACATCGGTCTTCACTAGAGAAGAGGATGCTGTCATTGTAGCAGTAAAGGAGGAGGTAGTAGCGATATTGGAGAGGATAAAATAGATAAAGAGGGGCGACTTAAAAGATTGGCAGTGCTCAAAGTAGAAAAGTCACCCAGTCCAGATGGGATGCATCCTAGGTTGCTGAGTGACGTAAGGGTGGAAATTGCAGAGGGTCTGGCCACAATCTTCCAATCCTCCTTAGATATGGGGACGGTGCCAGAGGACTGGAGGATTGCAAATGTTACACCCTGTTCAAAAACGTGGAGAGGGATAAACCCGGCAATTACAGGCCAGTCAGCCTAACATCGGTGGTGGGGAACTTTTAGAGACAATAATCCGGGACAAAATTAATTGTCACTTGGAACAATATGGGCTAATAAATGAAAGTCAGCACGGATTTGTTAAAGGAAACTCGTGTTTGACTAACTTGATTGAATTCTTTGGTGAAGTAACAGAGAGGGTTGATGGGAGTAGTGAGGTTCATGTTGTGTAAATGGACTTTCAAAAGGGATCTGACAACGTACCATGTAATAGATTTATTAGCAAACTAAAGCCCATGAGATTAAAGGGACAGTGGCAGCGTGGATACGAAATTGACTAAGGGACAGAAAGCAGAGAGTAGCGGTGAACTGTTGTTTTTCAGACTGGAGTATATAGTGGTGTTCACCAAGGGTCAGTATTAGGACCACTGCTCTTTTTAATATACATTAGTGATGTAGGCTTGGGTATAGAGGGTATAATTTCAAAGTTTGCAGATGACACAAAACTCGGAAATGTAGTAAACAATGTGGAGGATGGTAACAGACTTCAGGGGGATATAGACAGACTGGTGAAATGGGCAAACCCGTGGCAGATGAAAATTAACGCAGAGAAGTGTGAAGTGATACATTTTGGTAGGAAGAATGAAAAGAGGCAAGATAAACTAACTGGTACAATTTTAAATGGGATGCAGGAACAGAGAGACCTGGGGGTGCACATACATAAATCTTTGAAGGTGGCAGGACAAGTTGAGAAGGTTGTTAAAAAAGCATTTGGGGACATGGGCTTCATAAACAGAGGCATAGAATACAAAAGCAAGGAAGTTATGCTAAACCTTTATAAAACACTAGTTAGGCCTCAACTGGAATACTGTGTTCAATTCTGGGCACCACGCATTATGAAGGATGTCGAAGCCTTAGAGAGGGTGCAAAGGAGATTTACTAGAACGGTACCAGTACGAGGGACTTCAGTTATGTGAAGAGACTGGAGAAGCTGGGATTGTTCTCCTTAGAACTGAGAAGGTTGGGGAGAGATTTGTTAGACGTGTTCAAAATCATGGAGGGTTTTGATAGAGTAAATAAGGAGAAACTGTTTCCAGTGACAGTAGGGTCGGTAACCAGGGGACACAGATTTAAGGAGATCAGCAAAAGAGCCAGAGGCAACATAAGGAAACATTTTTTATGCAGTGAGTTGTGATGATCTGGAATGCGCTGCCTGAAAGGGCAGTGGAAGCAGATTCAATATTAACTTTCAAAACGGAATTAGATCAATACTTGAAGGGGAAAAATTTACAAATCTATGCAGAAAGAGCAGGTAAATGGAACTAATAGGATAGATCTCTCAAAGCGCTGGCACAGACAAGATGGGCTGAATGGCCTCCTCCTGTGCTGTACTTACTATGATATTGTGATACTATGACAATTCACGGGTGGTCAAAATCTGCCGGATGTTGCATAAAGTGTCCTTAACTGGCGTTCAACAAGACTTCAGCAAAGTAAACCCGTCTAAGTGTCACGAGGCAATTCAAAATCAGGGGCATCACAGATGAGCCTGATCCTCTCCCGAATGTCCAGACACTTATAGAATGGGCTATTGGATTACAATGAGGAGCGAAACCATCGCCAATTGACCTCCTCCCAACCTATAGGCAATGAGCCCCATTGCAATATCTGGCGACACTGGGGGGAATTTTAACATAATCTCCACCCGTCGGGAAACTGAAGGGATCGGGTACAACGCTGGTTTTATATCCGCCCGATTTTAATATTGGGCGGGGTGTAAAACTGGCGTTGCACCCCATCATGTGCGTTTCCCGCCAGGCGAATAAAGATAAAATGACCCCCTATAGATCAGGGATGGAGTCGGAGACCGTCCTGCTCGGTATTCCTCTGGATAGCAGTGAGATTAACTTAATTATTCAGAAAAGCGTCAAATTAAATACCCAGAAATTACAAATCGACGAATTTAACATCAATTCTATGGAAAGAGAGATGGAGAGGGAGGGAGAGAAAGAACCCAGTGTGCAAAGGATGACAGAAAAGTTTGAATAGAAAAGATTAGAAACAGATCAGGAAATTGTTGAAGAAATAAAGCGATTAGTAAAGAGAAAATGAGCCGGACATTAAACTGGCTATTTGATACACGGTGAGAGAATAATGATTCTCTCAGACATTGCACCTAAACCAAGGTGTAAATGTCTGGCAGAGCGGATTGTAATACACCCACTCATTTGCTGCAGGGAGAATTAGAAGAGGGGAAAAACAGCAAATATTATATTACGAAACCTGTTAGTGCTCTCCTGTTACTGGTTCATTTCCATAACTCAGTTTTAGACCAATGCTCTGGTTAAATCCTCATAATTCTGCAAAACTTTTTAAGTCTGCAGTTGTGTATTTACACGGTTCGAAAAAAATCAAGTCAAGAACAAACTTTTTAAAGAATAAAACGTGTGTTCAGCCCACTTGCAGGCGATTGGCGTTATTCCCACAGGAGTTAAGTTTCAAACTTTTTCATCTCATGTTACTGACATGACATCGGAATTTCACATATTCAGAGAATGAAATGGCAGGTCATTATATCTATGTTATCAGATTTGATTTCGCCGTTGGCAGGGGAGCCGAGAAACTGCCAATGACACAAGGTGATAAATGCAGCCAGATGGTGCCATATAAAGTTCTGGGAGCTCGTACCTACATCGAAATCTGACTCGAATACAGTACATTTACATTATTTAAAAAACTCCACGCGTTCCCAGCACATTCTGCAGCGTCGATCTCCAAGGTAAGGCAAACTTTCATTTTTTTGAAAATTTCTACGAAACGAATTTACACATCAGGTAAACTTAAAGAGATATTTTGTTTATAAGACTCTCTTTATTGTGTAGCGACACATTTCTTTGATCAATTAATTTAACCCCATGTTGTCATTTTCTGCAAATTAACTAATACAGCTTGGCTTTGGTATTTAAGATTTGACCATCTGTTCCTTTACTCGGAATCACTGCTTATTTCCCACAGTCTTGGTAAACCGAGGCCCCGCCTGCCCTCTCAAGTGGACGCAAAAGATTCCACGGCCACTATTGGAAAGAAGAGCAGGAGAGTTCTTCCCCGTTTCCTGGGACCAATGTTTATCCCTCAACCAACGTCTCTAAAAACAAATGATCTGGTCATTATCACATTGCTGATTGTGGGATCTTGCTGTGCGCAAATTGGCTGCCTCCGTTTCCTACATTACAACAGTGACCACACTTCAAAAAGTCCCAAAGCGCTTTGAAACGTCCTGAGGTAGTGAAAGGCGCTTTATAAATGCACATTCTCTCTTTCTATCTCTCTTTCTTTCTCTCTTTCATCAACGGAGCAAAACACTCTGAAAATGAAGAGAAAGAACGGAGCCTCCGAATGGAACTGCACCGATTTGAATGGAATTGGAAGGCTGCTTGTTGCTTCAAATTATATGGATTTTTAAAAATTCATTCATGGGATGTGGGCGTCGCTGGCGAGGCCGGCATTTATTGCCCATCCCTAATTGCCCTTGAGAAGGTGGTGGTAAGCCGCCTTCTTGAACCGCTGCAGTCCGTGTGGTGACGGTTCTCCCACAGTGCTGTTAGGAAGGGAGTTCCAGGATTTTGACCCAGCGACGATGAAGGAACGGCGATATATTTCCAAGTCGGGATGGTGTGTGACTCGGAGGGGAACGTGCAGGTGGTGTTGTTCCCATGTACCTGCTGCTCTTGTCCTTCCAGGTGGTAGAGGTCGCGGGTTTGGGAGGTGCTGTTGAAGAAGCCTTGACGAGTTGCTGCAGTGCATCCTGTGGATGGTACACACTGCAGCCACAGTGCGCCGGTGGTGAAGGAAGTGAATGTTTAGGGTGGTGGATGGGGTGCCAATCAAGCGGGCTGCTTTGTCCTGGATGGTGTCGAGCTTCTTGAGTGTTGTTGGAGCTGCACTCATCCAAATTAATCAAAGAGCTTCCCATTTGATCTTTCGGCTCGGCCGAAGACGCTGTAATTTAATTCCAGGCAAGCACCGTTCAGCGGTATCGATATTGGAGCACCTTTCGTTAGTAAAGAAACCAACTTATTAACTGAAGTTATTGATAAGGTTCATTTAAAACCTCTTTATATGGAGTTGTATTTTAACTTTTGATATAATGCGCATTGCCAAATGGCAAATTGTAAGAATAGGTCGGATTCATCGGCCTGAAATATTGAGCTCGGAAATGTATTCCCCAACCATCAGGTGTGGTTGTAAATTCTATCCTTGAAGTGTATATTTAAGTACTATTGCATGTATTGTATGATTAATAAACTCAGGTTAGATGCCAGCTACCGTTCGGTCTGCAAGCCGGACTTTGAGCGCCATGTAGCATTACTTTAAACCCAACCCCCTTTCCCAGTCAGACCTCACTATCTTTACACTCCTACACTCCTCAGTCAGGGTCAGTTCAATACTCAGGAACAGAAGCTTAACTTTCTTCTGGACACTTTGCTGCTTTTTGTGGTGAACAATCCTGATCCTTGGCTTTACTGTGTATGCTAAACCCCACTGCTCCACTTTTCCGTCATCTCCCCATAGCCCTGTATCAATCCCAAACTAATCCCACTGCCCCGCTCTCTCCCCATAGCCCTGCATCAATCCCAAACTAATCCCACTGCCCCACTCTCTCCCCATAGACCTGTACCAATCCCAAGCTAATCCCACTGCTCTCACCCCATTGCCCCCATATTAAACCCAAACAGATCCCATTGCCCCACTCTCTACCCAAAGCCCTGCATCAATCCCACACTAATCCCACCGCCACACTGCTCTGCACTCTCCCCACAGTCCTGTATCAATTCCAAACAAACCCCATTGCTCCGCTCTCTCCCCATAGCCCTGTATCTATGGGACAAAGGACTGCACGCAGTGCGGTGAGGGGTAGAGTGAAGTGCCGAAATGCAATAGTCATAGGGGATTCGATAGTCAAGGGGACAGACAGACGTTTCTCTGACTGTCGACTTGAGTCCCGCACGGTGTGTTGCCTCCCTGGTGCCAGGGTAAAGGACATCACAGAGAGAGTGCAGAACATTCTTCCGAGGGAAGGGGAACAGCCAGAAATTGTGGTCCATGTGGGTACCAACATAGGAAAGAAGGTAGCAGGACAGGTAGATTAGATGGTTAAGAAGGCTCAGGGATACTTTCCTTTATTAGTCAAGGCATAGAATATAAGAGCAGGGAAGTTATGCTTGAACTGTATAAAACACTAGTTAGGCCATAGCTTGAGTACTGCGTACAGTTCTGGCCATCACATTGTAGGAAAGATGTGATTGCACTGGAGAGGGTGCAGAGGAGATTTACGAGGATGTTGCCAGGACTGGAGAATTTTAGCTATGGGGAAAGATTGGATAGGCTGGGATTGTTTTCTTTAGAACAGAGGAGGCTGAGGGGAGATTTAATTGAAGTATATAAAATTAGGAGGGGCCTTGATAGAGTGGACAGGAAGGACCTATTTCCTTTAGCAGAGAGGTCAATAACCAAGGGGCATAGATTTAAAGTGATTGGTAGAAGGATTAGAAGGGAGTTGAGGAGATTTTTTTTTCATCCAGAGGGTGGTGGGGATCTGGAACTCACTGCCTGAAAGGGTGGGAGAGGCAGAGATCCTCAACTCATTTAAAAAGTACCTGGATATGCACCTGAAGTGCCATAAACTACAGGGCTACGGACCAAGTGCTGGAAAGTGGGATTAGGCTGAGTTGCTCTTTTTCAACCGACACAGACACGATGGGCCGAATGACCTCCTTCTGTGCTGTAAATGTTTCTACATCTTTACATTTCTAAAAGGGATGAGGTCCTGCGGCCGGAGTTTCAGGAACTAGGGAAGATGTTAAAAAGCAGGATCTCAAAGGTAGTAATCTCTGGATTACTCCCAGTGTCACACGTTAGTGAGTATAGAAATAGGAAGATAAAGCAGATTAATGCGTGGTTAGAGATATGGCGCAGGAGAGAGGACTTCAGATTCTTGGGGCATTGGGAGCAATTCTGGGGCAGGAGGAACCTGTTCAAGATGGATGGGTTCCACCTTAACAGAGCTGGGACCAATGTCCTTGCGGAGAGGTTCACTAATGCAGTGGGGAAGGGTTTAAACTAATTTGGCAGGGGGGTGGGCACCAGGATGTACCATTAGAAAGGAGAAACAAGCTGCACGAAGGATTGGGAAAGACAGATAGCACTAGAATAAGATACAGTACGGTATAAGGTGGTATCAGACTAAGAGAGAATAAGAGAAGGTCTAAAATAGGTTTAGAGTGCATGTGTGTAAACGCATGAATCGTTGTAAATAAGGTTGGTGAGCTGCAAGTGCAAATAACCAGATGGGAATATAATGTAGTGGCGATAACGGAGACCTGCCTCAAAAAAGGGCGGGATTGCATACTAAATATTCCTGGTTACAAGGTGTTCAGGAAAGATAGGGTGGAAAAAAGGAGGGGTGGCAGTATTGTTTAAGAAGAATATTGCAGTGCTGGAGAGAGAGGATGTCCTGGAGGGGTTAAGGACAGAATCTATTTGGTTAGAATTAATAAACAATAGAGGTGCCATTACACAACTGCGTGTATTCTATAGGCCACCAACTAGTGGGAAGGATATAGAGGAGCAAATTTGCAGGGAAATTACAGAGAGGTGCAAGAACCATAGAGTAGTGATAATGGGGGACTTCAACTATCCTAAAATAGACTGGGATGGTAATAGTATAAAGGGCAAAGAGGGGGAGGAATTTCTAGAGAATTTTCTGGATCAGTATGTTTCCGGCCCAATGATGAAGGAGGCATTGCTGGATCTGGGGAATGAGGTGGGTCAAGTGGAGCAAGTGCCAGTGGGGGAACATTTAGGGAACAGTGATCATAGTATCATAAGGTTTAGTTTAGTTATGGAAAAGGACAAGAAGCAATCTAGAGTAAAAATACTCAATTGGAGGAGGACCAATTTCAGTGGGATGAGAACGGATCTGGCCCGGGTAAATTGGAATCAAAGATTGGCAGGCAAAACTGTAATCGAACAATGGGTGGCCTTTAAAGAGGAGATGGTTCGCGTACATTCTAGGTACATTCCCATGAGGGGCAAAGGTAGGGCAACCAAAGCCAGAGCTCCCTGGATGACGAAAGAGATAGAGAGTAAGATGAAGCAGAAAAAGGGGCCGTATCACAGATGTCAGGTTGTTAATGCAAGTGAGAACCAGGATTAATATAGAAAGTTCAGAGGGGAAATGAAAAAGGAAATAAGAGGGGCAAGGAGAGACTATGAGAATAGACTGGTGGCTAACATAAAAGGGAATTCAATAGTCTTCCACAGGCATATAAATAGCAAACGGGTAGTAAGAGGAGGGGTGGGGCTGATTAGGGATTAAAAAGGAGATCTACGCATGGAGGCAGAGGGCACGGCCGAGGTACTAAATTAATACTTTGCATCGGTCTTTACCAAGGAAGAAGATGCTGCCAAAGTCACAGTAAACGAGGAGGTACTTAAGATTCTGGATGGGCTAAAATTGATGAAGGGAAGGTACTAGAAAGGCTGGCTGTACTTAAAGTAGATAAGTAACCCGGTCCAGATGGGGTGCATCCTATCCATCCTATCCTATCCTCATCCATTGTTGAGGGAAGTAAGGGTGGAAATTGCGGAGGTCCTGGCCATAACCTTCGAATCCTCCTTAGATATGGGGGTGGTGCTAGAGGATTGAGGATTGGAGATTTGCAAATGTTGCACCCTTGTTCAAAAAAAGTGTCAGGATAAACCCAGCAACTACAGGCCAGTCAGTTTAACCTTGGTGGTCGAGAAGCTTTTATAATTGATGATCGGGGACAAAATTAATAGTCATTTGGACAAGTGTGAATTAATAAAGGAAAGCCAGCACGGATTTGTTAAAGGCAAATTGTGCTAAACCAACTTGATTGAGTCTTTTGATGAGGTAACACAGAGGATCGATGAGGGCAATGCAGTTGATGCTCTGTATATGGACTTTCAAAAGGCGTTTGATAAAATGCCGAATAATAGGCTTGTCAACAAAATTGAGCCCATGGAATAAATGGGGCAGTGGCAGCATGGATACAAAATTGGCTAAGTGACAGGAAACAGAGAGTAGTTGTGAATGGTTGTTTTTTGGACTGGAGGGAGGTGTACAGTGGTGTTCCCCAGGGGTCGGTACTAGAACCACTGATTTTTGATATATATTAATGACTTGGACTTAGGTATATGGGGCACCTTTGCAAAATTTTCAGATGACACAAAATTTGGAAACGTAGTAAACAGTGAGGAGGATAGTGATAGACTTCAAGAGGACATAGACAGGCTGGTGGAATGGGCCGACACGTGTCAGATGAAATTTAACGCAGAGAAGTGCAAAGTGATGCATTTCGGTAGGAAGAAGGAGGTGAGGCAAAATAAACTCGAGGGTACAATTCTAAAAAGGTGCAGGAACAGAGAGACCTGGGGGTATATGTGCACAAATATTTGAAGGTGGCAGGACAGGTTGAGAAATCGATTTAAAAAGCATGCGGGATTCTGATCTTTATAAATAGAGGCATAGAGTACAAAAGTATGGAAGTCATGATGAACCTCTATAAAACACTGGTTCGACCACAACTGGAGTATTGTGTCCAGTTCTGGGCACCGCACTTTAGGAAGGATGTGAAGGCCTTAGAGAGGGTGCAGAAAAGATTTACGAGAATTGTTCCAGGGATGAGGGACTTCAGTTACGTGGATAAACTGGAGTAGCTGGGATTGTTCTCCTTGGAGCAGAGAAGGATGAGAGGAGATTTGATAGAAGTATTCAAAATCATGAAGGGTTTAGATAAAGTAAATAAAGAGAAACTGTTCCCATTGGCAGAAGGGTCAAGAACCATCGGACACAGATTTAAAGTGATTGGCAGAAGAACCAAAGGTGACATGAGGAAAAACTTTTTTAAACAGCGAGTAGTTTCGACCTGGAAAGCACTGTCCGAGGGAATGGTGGAGGCAGATTCAATCTTGGCTTTCAGAAAGGAATTGGATAAATACTTGAAGGGGAAAAATTTGCAGGGCTACGGGGAAGAGCGTGGGAATGGGACTAACTGGATTGCTCTTACAAGGAGCCGGCACTGGCTCGATGGACCAAATGGCCTCCTTCTGTGCTGTAACCGTTCTATGTTTCTATGATTCTATGTATCAAGCCCAAACTAATCCCACTGCCCCGCCCTCACCTCATAGCACTATATCAATCACAAGCTAATCACATTGCCCCAGTCTCTCTCCGTAGCCCTATATCAATCCCAACCTAATCCCAAAGCCGGGCTCTCTTCCCCTAGTCTCGTAACAGTCCCTAAATAATCCCACTGCCCCACTCTCCATAGCCCTGTATTAATCCCAAACTAATTCCAATGCCCCAATTTCTCCCCGCAACCCCGTATCAATTCCAAACTGACGATTGCACAGTGTTTAGCTCCATTTTCAAACCATCAGATAATGAAGCAGTCCGAGCCCGCATGCAGCAAGACCTGGACAACATCCAGGCTTGGGCTGATAACTGGCAAGTAACATTCGCGCCAGACAAGTGCCAGGCAATGACCATCTCCAACAAGAAAGAGTCTAACCACCTCCCCTTGACAGTTAATGGCATTACCATCGCCGAATCCCCCACCATCAACATCCTGGGGGTCACCATTGACCATAAACTTAACTGGACCAGCCACATAAATAATGTAGCGACAAGAGCAGGTCAGAGGCTGGGTATTCTGCGGCGAGTGACTCACCTCCTGACTCCCCAAAGCCTTTCCACCATCTACAAGGCACAAGTCAGGAGTGTGATGGAATACTCTCCACTTGCCTGGATGAGTGCAGCTCCAACAACACTCAAGAAGCTCGACACCATCCAGGACAAAGCAGCCCACTTGATTGGCACCCCATCCACCACCCTAAACGTTCACTCCCTTCACCACCGGCGCACAGTGGCTGCAGTGTGTACCATCCACAGGATGCACTGCAGCAACTCGCCAAGGCTTCTTCGACAGCACCTCCCAAACCCGCGACCTCTACCACCTAGAAGGACAAGAGCAGCAGGTACATGGGAACGACACCACCTGCACGTTCCCCTCCAAGTCACACACCATCCTGACTTGGAAATATATCGCCGTTTCTTCATCGTCGCTGGGTCAAAATCCTGGAACTCCCTTCCTAACAGCACTGTGGGAGAACCGTCACCACACGGACTGCAGCGGTTCAAGAAGGCGGCTCACCACCACCTTCTCAAGGGCAATTAGGGTTGGGCAATAAATGCCGGCCTCGCCAGCAACGCCCACATCCCGTGAACGAATAAAAGAAAAACTAATCCCACTGCCCCATTCTCTCCCCATAGCCCTGCATCAATCCCAAACTAATCCCACTGCCCCACTCTGTCCCCATAGCCCTCTGCTAAGTTTTATAAACAGGGGCGTAGATTTCAAAAGTTTAGAGTTAATGGTAAATGTGTACAAACACTGGCAAGGCCATAGTTAGAGGACTGCTATTGCTATTGGCCTTTTTACGGCTTTATCCAACTCTACTGGTAGTTTTAGGGAATTCTGTTGATAATTCCAACTTCATCTAGTATTTAATATATAAACATTTCTGTTTCTTATTATAGAGCTGCAATGGGAGCACCGGCAATGCGATTTCTATTAATATATTATGGTGAGTATTTACTGCATTTTTAAATATGACGAACATTCCACGAATGGTAAAGTTAATATTTCTACATCACCAAACTAACACCTGAAATTTTGGGACTTTCCAGCTTAGAGCTGCTGTTAAGAGATATTAGCAAAACAGGGACTCGTGTCTTAGAAAGTAAACAGCTTGCAATAAAATATATGCTTTTGATTCAAGATGATATTACGCCTTAATTCTTGGATAAAAATAGCAAACGAACCCAAGGATTTGCGCGCAGTTGATGTGGAGCGCGTACTGGTTCCTAGTTCAATGACTGACGTGGAACTTTATCCAATTAAGATTTCAATCTCGCCCCGTGAGCTGTTGAGTTTCCACAGAAATACGGTGCAAATAAATGCTCAGAACTGTTCCCCTGATTCTGCGATCGGGTTTCTAAAAACGAGCTTCCAATCCTAAACCAACTGCATCCGGGCAAATGAGCCCATTGCCCTAACGGTGGTGAAAAAGATTACAACGAATGGGAATGTGTTTGCGCCTTTGGTTTCGGCTGGGAGCTATTTCTAATGCAATTTTCAACGTGCTGAGTCTCCAAGGATGGCCGCTCGGCCTCCTGGGGAGCATCGCCCGTTCTCCCCGCCCAGAGAATCACGGAGCGGTAACGTCAGACAGGGGGAAGTGTCGCCTTCCCTTCGATGTGAACTCCACATCTCCAAGGCATTATTCTTGGGCGAGAGCGCAAAACGGGCGATAGCGAATCGGGCGCCTGTTTTGCACCTCGCACTGACTTCAATGGAAACAAAACGTTCACGATATGAAATGATTGCATCCGTTTACTATCTTGTCCTTCTTCACCACAGTTCTACTTTCGGAAGCGGCAACATTGACGTATTGTGTAGGTGAGATGCTCTTATATATTTTAATACCATGCATCAACAGGGCGGATGAGATAAGAACAGACAGGAAGAGCACAATAGATTCAATTTTCAACTTCTAAGTAAGCGGGTTCAACTGGAGGGAGGCGGTGGAGCAGGGTACGGTAGCATAGTGGTTATGTTACTGGACTGGTAATCCAGAGGCCTGGACTAAAATCCAGAGTCATGAGGTCAAATCCCACCATGGCAGCTGGTGGGTTTAAATTCAATTAATTAATTAAATAAAATCTGGAATTAAAATACAAGTATCAGTAATGATAGCCATGAAACTACCAGATTGTCATAAAAACCCATCTGGTTCACTAATGTCCTTTAGGGTAGGAAATCTGCCATCCTTACCCAGTCTGGCCTATATGTGACTCCAGACCCACAGCAATGTGGTTGATTCTTAATTGCCCTCTGAAATGGCCGAGCAAGCCACTCAGTTGTAAAATCTCGCTATGAAAAGTCATAATAAGAATAAAACCAGACGGACCACTGGGCACCGGACACACAGCACTGTGGGAGAACCGTCACCTCACAGACTGCAGCGGCTCACCACCACCTTCTCGAGGGCAATTAGGGATGGGCAATAAATGCCGGCCTCACCAGCGACGCCCACATCACATGAACAAATAAAAAAAACGTGCTGGAGAGCAGAAGAGGAAAGAGAGAGTAGCAGTCGGAAGGAAACAGGCAAACAAACAGAGATAGAAATAAAGAGACAGCAGGAGAGGTGAAGAGGGAGAAACAGACAAGGCAGCGAGAGAGAAAGGGGGATAGATAGAGCAAACCACACATGGGCAGAGAGATTGACAGAATGTGTATGTGTAAAAGAGAAAAATAATGAGAGAGATAGAGGAAGACAGAGAGAGAAAAATACAAACCGACACTCGGTAAAAGTGAAGACTCACCCCCGGAAATTTGAATCCTGTCCCAGGACCATTGCAAACTTTTGGCATCGATTTCCCCTCAATATTCCCTCAGCTAAGTTTCACAATCAGCAAAGATAAATCTGATTTTTGAACTCAGTTCGTTCCCGTTATAAAGGGCAGCAGACTCACCTTGTCCACTCTGATATTTTATTTTCAATCCTTTTCACGCGGTTTCCATCGAGTCTGAATCTTGGATTGAAGTAATTACCGAATCTATTTCTCGTGGTTTTACAGGCGACCAGTTCTATCCATTCGGTAACGGAAGTGGAGATGCAACGACTCCGAAGGTGGATGATGGCGGATCCCCGGAAATTTCCATTTCAACGAGTTTCCCTTTCTTCGAAACGTTGCACACTTCCATATACGTGAGTACAATTCAAGTATACGTGAGTACAAGTCAAGTATACGTGAGTACAATTCAAGATTTACTAGGATTCTACCGGGACTTGATGGTTTGACTTATAGGGAGAGGTTGGATAGACTGAGACTTTTTTCCCTGGAGAGTAGGAGGTTAAGGGGTGATCTTATAGAAGTCTATAAAATAATGAGGGGCATTGATAAGGTAGATAGTCAAAATCTTTTCCCAAAGGTAGGGGACATAGATTTAAGGTGAGAGGGGAGAGATACAAAAGGGTCCAGAGGGGCAATTTTTTCACTCAAAGGGTGGTGAGTGTCTGGAACGAGCTGCCAGAGGCAGTAGTAGAGGCGGGTACAATTTTGTCTTTTAAAAAGCATTTGGACAGTTACATGGGTAAGATGGGTATAGAGGGATATGGGCCAAGTGCAGGCAATTGGGACTAGCTTAGTGGTATAAACTGGGCGACATGGACATGTCGGGCCGAAGGGCCTGTTTCCATGTTGTAACTTCTATGATTCTATGAAGTTCCAGTGGACAGGGGGAAGGTTTGGGGTATTAGTCAGTCTGAGGACTGAATGCGGGCACTTCTCCTAGAGATAAAGATTAGGGACCAAAGATTTCCTACTGAATCGGTGACTGATGTGGGTTGAATGGTTAATAGGCTCACAGTTTAGTGTTTATTTCTCTCGCAAATCATCAGCCACGCTGTGTGAAATTGTTCTCATTCTCCAACATCAATTGCGGTTTAAAATCGAATCAATACAAGCGGGGATTTCCGGATTAGATCATTTGCGAGCACAGAATTTAACGGGCTGTAAATGGGGACAGGAAAACGAAGCTCAGAATTAAACTCGGTCAAATGGGGCGAAACAAAAATAATGTTAGACTTAAAATGGTAAGAGTAGATGATCCGGTCTATCAGAAACGTCCCAAGGAGCGATAAGTAGAATGAATCGCGGTGCCGTGAAGAGACTGTTGATATTTGGGCCCAGGGACCTTTGAACCCACCTGAACTACCGGAGCAGGAAGATGCGGCCTCGGTTTAATACTTCATCTGAAGAGCAACAGTTCCCCCCTCCCCCGCTCTCTCTCCTTCCCCCCATCCCCTTCCCCTCCCACTGTCCCTCTCCCCTGCTCTCTCTCCTTCCCCCTATCCCTTTCCCCTCCCCTCCTCCCTCCCCTTCCCCTCCCACTCTCCCTCTCCCCTGCTCTCTCTCCTTCCCCCTATCCCTTTCCGCTCCCCTCCTCCCGCTCCCCTTCCCTTCCCACTCTCCCTCTCCCTGTTCTCTCTCCTTCCCCCTATCCCTTGCCCCTCCCCTTTCCTCCCACTCTCTCCTTCCCCTCCCACTCTTCCTCTCCCCTGTTCTCTCTCCTTCCCCGTCCCTTTCCACCTCTTCCCTCTCCCTCCCACTCTTCCTCTCCCCTGCTCTCTCTCCTTCCCCTATCCCTTTCCCCTCCCCTCCCACTCTCCCCTTCCCCTCCAACTCTCCCTCTCCCCTGTTTGCTCTCCTTCCCCGTCCCATTCCCCCTCTTCCCTCTCTCCTTCCCTTCCCACTCTCCCTCTTCCCTGTTCTCTCTCCTTCCCTGTCGCTTTCCCCCTCTTCCCTCTCCCCTTCCCCTCCCACTCTCCCCTTCCCCTCCCACTCTCCCTCTCCCCTGCTCTCTCTCGTTCCCCCTATCCCTTTCCCCTCCCCTCCTCCCTCCCCTTCTCCTCCCACTCTTCCTCTCCCCTGCTCTCTCTCCTTCCCCTATCCCTTTCCCCTCCCCTCCCACTCTCCCCTTCCCCTCCCACTCTCCCTCTACCCTGCTCTCTCTCCTTCCCCCTATCCATTTCCCCTCCCCTCCCACTCTCCCTCTCCCCCGCTCTCTCTCCTTCCCCCCATCCCTTTCCCCTCCCCTCCTCCCTCCCCTTCCCCTCCCACTCTCCCTCTCCCCTCCCACTGTCCCCTTCCCACTCTCCCCTCTCCTCTTCTTACACTCTGCTCGATTTTCATATTTTCCGTTGAAGTTAGTAGAGGAATATGGGGCGAAGGGTAAAATGCCGCTTTGCTCTCGATTGAGTTCAATGGGAAGGGAAATCAGCCCTGGGCGATAATGGGCTGCTCCTTCGATATTCTAATTACCCCCAAACTGTTTCTTACGATACAGGATCGATCCCTCTGTTGCAATTATAATCGTCCAAACTGTGAATTAAATCATTAACAATTGACAGTTCTCAGGCCCCTTCCCCCAACCCATCTCCCCGCGTTAAACTGGCGGTGCGGATCGGCCGCCCATTATAGAAACACCCCAATTTTCACGCCCATTGAAATCAAAGATTGGGCGGTTTCTATAACAGGCGGCAGCAGTTTGACATCCGTCCAGTAAGTTGAACATCTACTCCGTGAAACTATATATTTTCTTTTCAGATGCTGATGGGTCCCGCTGTGCTGTTCCGGCATTTTCTGTTGTTCTAGCTGTTAATTCTATTTTTTGTATCGCCAGGTTAACAACAACGGTGTCATCTCATTCGAAACATCCGTGTCGCAGTACACACCCGACCCGTTTCCTCTCTCTGACGGCCGCGTCTTCATCACTCCATTTTGGGCTGATGTGGACAACAGACTTGGAGGAGAAATTTACTACCGAGAAACCAGAGATGAGATATTACTGCAAAGGGCCACGGCCGATATCAATAGATACATCCCTGGGCTCAATTTCAATGCCCAGTGGGTATTTGTGGCCACTTGGGATCGAGTTGCATTCTATGGATCTCAATCAACAAAAGTATGAAACCCATTAATATATCGATAACCATTGTACTGTCTGAAACCCATTACAATGTTGCCATGAAACCGCATCATGAAACCGACTGGGAGACTTAATTCGACAATATCCTTTTATTTCTGGGACTGGGGTTCCAATCCACTCGTGTATTATGGGCTGTATGCATCCTCCCTCTACTAACTGTACAGGTCCTGTGTGAAATCCGTTTGGACATTCTCAATACAGTTCTTAATTGGCAACAATCCACACCAAAAAATTCACCCTAATTTGTCAATCTCACTCAAAGAGCCAATTAAAATGGTTGCCCATATATGTGATCCCTAATTTGATATATGCGGTTGTAAAGCATTAAAAAACCGCCCCACTAGTGTGAATACCATTATACTGGGTGTAAGTAGGCAGTCTTTGTCATGGAGACGATATGGGGTCGAAAGTGCAGCTCAGAGTCAAATAAGAAGCCAAGGGCGCGAACAGCCTGATTCAACCTGAGATAGTGACTAGAGAGGGGGATGGATTCCGTGGTGAGGGGACAGAGTTTGTGGCGGTGAGTGAAGACAGTGCCTTTGGTGGTCCCACTGTTTAATTGAAGCTCATCCAGGAGTGGTGGTGGGACAAGCAGTGTGATAAATCAAAGGCAGTGACGGGGTCGAGGGAGGTGGTGGTGAGGTAGAGCTGGGAGCTGTCAGTGTACATGTGGAATCTGATGTTGTGTTTTCGGATGATGTTGTTGAGGGGCAGCATGTAGATGAGAAATAGGAGGGGGCCAAGGATAGATCCTTGGGGGACTCCAGAGGTAACGGTGTGGGAGCAGGAAGAGGAGCCATTGCAGGTGATTATGTGGCTAAGACTGGATAGATAGGAATGGATCCAGGCGAGGGCTGTCCCACCCAGCTGGACGACGGAGCAGAAGCGTTGGAGGAGGATGGTCAAAGGCTGCAGAGAATTCGAGAAGGATGAGGAGGGATAGTTTACCACAGTCACAGTCACATAGGATGTCATTTGTGACTTTGATAAGGGCCGTTTCAGTACTGTGGCAGAGGCGGCAACCTGATGGGAGAGATTCAATTATGGAGTTGCAGGAAAGATGGGGAACAAGATCTCCCTATAAATGCTCGTCCCGCTTAGCTGAGTTCAGACAACTTAGGAGCAGGTAGATAGAACGAAAACCTAGTGACTTAAGATGGACTGACATACAGTTGGAGTTTAGCTCGCTAAGACTGCGCAACCCATCAGTACAGAGCAATGGCGAGCGTTCTGCCACTGGTTCGCTCTACAAAATAAACCTTTAGCTTGCAGGGTTATCAGTGAGTGTAACATTTATAATTATAGGAGCTCAGTAGAGCGTACCTCCCTTCTTCGCTGCTTGAGAAATTCACAACGTTTCTTGCGCGTTTAGACTGAGCTATTATCTAACTGATTGTGTGAATGGAGCACACTTACTTCGTTCTGACTACTCTGAACATAACTCCATTTAGTCGATGCTGGAATCATTTTACATTTCAGGTGAACAGCTTCCAGGTGGTGCTCATCACCGATGGACTCCAATCGTTTATTATACTGAACTACGGAGACATTCAATGGACAACCGGGACGGCGAGTAATGGCAACCCTGAGACCGGACTCGGCGGAACAGCAGCACAGGTAAATAAAGAGCTTCAATTCCTGAAGGTTTTGCTGTTTTCTTTCCTTCAATGACTTGTCCATTTAGGTAATTTTAACCTAACCCGTCCTGCGGGAAACTGTCGGGATCGGAACCGCCGCCCGTTTTACAGCCGGCCGAATTTTATTTTGAATTGAAGTTAGTTGGTAGAGATTCGGCGATACAAGATGGATCAATAAATATTACAGATGTCGCTTCTCTTCCTGCCACTTCACTGCCTCTGGACTTCCTCCAGGATCTATCCTTGGTTCCTCCTCTTCCTCATCTGCAGGCTGCCCCTTAACGACATCATCCACTTTCACATGTAGACTCTACCTCTACCTCCCTACTACCTTTCTCCACCCTTCCACTGATTATGATTTGTCAGATTGCTTGTGGGATATCCAGAATTGGATAAGTAGCAATATTCGCTAGTTAAACATTGCCTTGGTCCAACCACAAACTCGGTTCCCTCGCCATCGATTCTTTCCCCCTCCCTGGCCACTGTCTCAAGTTGAACCAGATCTTTTGCATCCTCGGTATCCTATTTGATTCTGACCCATAATACTCTCTATCACGTGGACTGCCTACTTCCTCCTTGGTAACATCTTTGGACTCGCCCATCGGCTGATCAAACCCTCCTCCGTGCTTTTGCCTCCTCCAGACTCGACTATTCCAATGCTCTCCTGGTCAGCTTTCTATCCTTTACGTTCAGTAAACTCTTTCCAGCAGAGTTTTGGCTGAGCCCAAATTTTCAGAGGGTGGAGGATGGAAGGACGCCCGTCTGTCTGTCAGTCTGTCTGTCTCTCTGATTGTCTGACTATCGATCTCTATATCTATCTATCTATCTATCTATCTTTCTATCTATCTATCTATCTATCTAACTATCTATCTATCTGACTGTTATCTATCTATGTATCTCCATCTAGCTCTCTATCTATCTATATCTCTCTATCTGTCTATCTATATATATCTCTCTCTATCTCTGCCTCTATCTATCTGTCAATCTGTCTATCTATCTATCTCTATCTATATATCTCTCTCTATCTATCTATCTATCTATCTATCTATCTATCTATCTATCTATCTATCTATCTATCTATCTATCTATCTATCTATCTATCTCTCTCTCTATATATCTATCTATCTATCTATCTATCTATCTATCTATATGTATCTCTCTATCTAGCTATCTCTATCTCTCTCTCTATCGATCTATCTATATATCTCTCTCTTTATCTATCTCTCTCTCTCTCTCTCTATCTATCTATATTTATGATCTGGTTATCTCAATTTCAACAATAGGATTCTGACAAATCCAAACATTCGACAACCTTCTTTCTCAAGGCCCCTTTAATTCAACTTTTGACTTTGTCATTATTAACCAAGGTTCCTTTGAGTAACATTTAGAGTCACGAGGGTTTATAATATCATGCTTTTGTGCATTTTAGCCTGACAGTAGAGCGATATCACTGTAAATAATACAATTACCTCAGACATTACAGAATACAAATATACATCACAACTGTCCAGACAGTCTATAATTGCTTAATCGTTTTAACAAAATGCAAAGATCTGGCAATTTGGGCAACTAGAGTTGGGCCTGCGCACCTAAATATCAACTTTAACCAACAATTGTATAAAAACGTGTTTTTATTCCCCGAATAGGCTGGTTTTAACAGCGGGATTTCCACTCATTATTTTAGCATTCCCGGATCGCAAACACCAGAGATAATCGACATTGAGTCGACAAGCAATGTGCAGGATCCGGGCCGCTGGGTCTTTAGAACCGACATATTCAGTGTGGTGGGAGGCTGCATCTATAATGGTACGAATATCTCACCTAATTAAACTAAAATATTAGACCAAATGTTCAACTAATTGGCAAATACTTTCAATTGGAAACGAACATCGAGTTGTGTTCATGTTTACTGTACAGTAGTTATAAAAATCAGTTACTGCAATGAAGTGATTAAATATCAGCGCAATTGGGAGTCAGATGGGGAAGTTTGCGTATGGTTTCGCGTATGATTTATCGTTTAACACCTAAAAATTACTTTTACAGGGAAATTTATTCGACTGGATGACACCTTTTGGACAGACAATACCTGCGAAACAAAATGTAAATGCAATTCGGAAAACTCGCTGGAATGTCGATCTGAACGGTGCTCTCCTTATGAAATCTGCCTCTCCTCTTCCTCGTTTTATTCCTGCCAATCTGCCTCCGTGGAAACCTGCACCATTTTCGGCGACCCTCACTTCCATACCTTTGATGGACATCTGTTCCATTTTCAAGGCACGTGCACCTACGTCCTGTCTCAGTTGTGCCGAGATGTCGGCGGGTTACCGTTTTACCGAATCGAGGCAAAGAACGAAAACCGCGGCAATGCGGCCGGATCCTGGACCAGACTCATTCGGCTGATCGTCTATGGGACTGAAATTACAATGCTCAAAGGGTCCACTGATCAGGTCATGGTGAGTTGAGGGCATTAGGACAATTGGGCCAAATCATGTTCACTTTTTAGCATGTTCTTTATTATGTATTTATATACTGTTAGTTTATAATATAAGGTAGCCTGATATCCACATTTTAAGACTATGTCTAAGATTAATGCCGTGATAATCATTCGTAGATAAATATGGGAAATAAAGATACAGAGTGGAGCAGTGGGATTAGTTTTGGATAAATACAGGGCTATGGGCAGAGAGGGGCAGTGAGATTACTTTTGGACTGATACAGTTCTATGGGCAGAGAGGGGCAGTGAGATTACTTTTGGACTGATACAGTTCTATGGACAGAGAGGGGCAGTGGGATTAGTTTGGGACTGATACCAGGGCTATAGGGAGACAGCGGGGCAGTATAATTAGATTTGGATTGCTACAGGGCTACGGGGAGAGGGTGGGTTAGTGAGATTAGTTTTATTTTGCTGTCGCAAAGCGCCCACACATACACGACGGTGTAAATGACGGGCTCTGACTTTCTTGTTTGAATTGTTCTTAAAATGTTCACGACACTGCCCATCTCTAGCTGCCTTGAGGTGGTGATGGGACTGAGTCACATGTGGGTCAGACCGAGCTGAAGTTCCCTCCCTGATGGGTATTACTGGATGAGTTGCGCTTTTACGATAATCCGACATTTTTCATGGTCATTTTGTCTGCTGCCAGCGGACAAAATCCCAGGTTTATTTAATTCAATTCAATTTCACAACTTGCCCTGGTGAGATATGAACTCATGTCCTCTGGATTGCTGGCCCAGTACTCTTGGCACTAGGTTACCGTACCCTACTGTATGTTATTTTATTGAAAACAATAGACAATTTGTTCTGCCGTCATGTGTAACCGTTACTGCCTTTTTACAATTTTCATTTCCAGGTGAACGGGATTCGAACCGTTATTCCAGTGTTCATCGGGGGCGGTCAAATCCGCGTCTCTTCCCGCGGGTTTACAGTCACAGCTAGTACAGATTTCGGTCTGGCTCTGAGTTTTGACGGGTCCCATTATGCTATGATCTCCCTCCCTAATAGTTACCAGAATGCTACTTGCGGACTGTGTGGAAACCTGAACGGCGACCAATCGGATGAGTTTCAAATGCCCAATGGAACCTTCGCCACGTCGGAAGTTGCGTTCGGGAAGAGTTGGAAGGTTTCTGATAACGACACGCTGTGTGAGGATGAGTGCGGCAATCAGTGCCGCGTCTGCACGGAAGAACAAAAGGTGCTGTACGGCGCCGAGGATTACTGCGGCCTCATGAGCAAGCAGGACGGGCCATTCAGTTTCTGCAACACCGTCCTGCAGCCCCAGGCCTTCATCCAGAGCTGCGTCTATGACCTTTGTGCCAATGAGGGCCAAATGGCGAGCCTCTGCCAGAGCTTGGGCGCCTATTCAGCGAGATGCCGGGTCGCACAGGTGCCCACAGTATTGTGGAGGAGGTCAGGACTGTGTGGTAGGCCCCGTATATATGATTTGTGTTAAATTATCTGTAAAACGATTATCTTCTTTAAATTCTAATCTTGTTTTGGGGAGAATAGAACTACCACCATTCACTATCTCTATCTCCCACTCTCTCTATCTCACAATCTCACTCACACTTGATTTTGGTCTCTCTCAACAGAAAGACGTTTTTAGCTGAAATAAATGTCGATTTATTAACGGAACGGAAAATGCCTGTTCCGAAAACATTATGGGTGAATTTTCACTTTCACCGTCGGGCGGAAAACGGGCGGAGGCGGATCGGCCGCTTGTTTTGTACCTCGCCAAATTTTGGTTTGCAATGACTTTAATGGGTGGGGTGTAAACCGGAGCGGCCGAGCCGCTATCCTCAATTTTCTGCCCGGCGATGAAAGTGAAAATTCCCGCTTTGTGTTCGTCACTGCACCGGACTTTAACGACGTGTAATTGTTGTTTCAGAAATCTCTTGCCCGGCGCACAGTCACTATGATCCCTGCGGCTCCGCGTGTCCTGCCAGTTGCGCCGATACAACGGCGCCTTTGTATTGTGACCAGCCTTGTACCGAGAGCTGTCGGTGCCATGATGGCTACATCCTGAGTGGCGGAATCTGTGTGGCTCTCGGTCAGTGCGGCTGCTCCTTCCAGGGTCATTATTACAGCAAAGGCGATACCGTCATCCTAACAGATACCTGCAGTAGAAAATGTACCTGTTGGAACGCGACCCTTGGTGTGACCTGTGAAGATTTCGGGTGCAGTGTACACGAGGACTGCCGCCTTGTGGAAGGAGTGCGTGGCTGCTACTGGAAAGAGCGCGGCACCTGCTGGGCTGCCGGTGACCCTCACTATTACACTTTTGATGGAAAGGCATTTGATTTCCAAGGGACTTGCAAATATACCTTCAGTAAGTACTGCGGACCAGCCGGAGACCTCACAGCGTTCAGCGTTGAGCTGGAGAATGAGAACCGCGGCTCCGCGGCGGTGTCCTGGACACGTGTGGTTCAAGTCGAGGTGTATGGACATCAGATCCAGGTGTCTCGGGGTGAAACTGGCAAAGTTCAGGTAAATACCAGGAAAATGTGTAAATCACAAGGTTAACGGAGCCAATGAAGGATGTTGGAGATGAGAGTTTGAAAGTGGTGCAGTTCTTTGCTAAAGAAATTAGTTAAATTTTCTCGCAGGCGCATTCATTGATTGGACATGACAAAGATCAGAAAACATCAGATTCCAGGTTGAAATAATCTCAAAAATTAGCCAATCGTTTTGGACTTGCCTCCAAAGCCTACAGTACATGATAGTGAAATTGCCCGTAATGTTTCCCAGCTGTCGCCGCCGAGTCCCTCAGGAATGTGATTAGCCGTTTTATAAATCCGACCGCCTAAAGGAATTACATGAGAAACGCTAAAAGGGATTGAGGAGGCCGATTATAAACCTTCCGCCAGTAATCTATGAAAAATTACAGCAGACAGAAATTTGAGAGAAGAATGACACATGTCTTTAGAATAACTAAACGTGCAGATACAGTCGGGATCAGCAAACTATTAAGCTTAGGGTTTGTGCGCAGACTCCGCACACAAAAATATCATCAGCTGGGACAGGAATTGGGGAGTTGCGGATTTCCCTCCATATCGCGGTGGGACAGATTATCAGAAAAAGTAGGCAATTCTGGCTCGGTAAATAACTCTAATAAGGAACAGGTTCAGGATCTATGCTGAGGTTGCTGGTGAATTAAATGTTTGTTTGCTTTGGCTGTAAGTTTACGGACCACGATCAGTGTGCGGAATCTCTGATTCTTGATTTGAAGTGTGCTTCATGTATCCTGGATTTCTTAAGTTACACATTCTATGTATCATTTCCCCCTTTTACAGGTAAATGGCGTGTCCTTTAATTTACCAGTAACATTAGAGTCTGGTAAAATTAACCTTTACCACAGCGGATCGGCGGCTATGCTGCAAACGGATTTTGGCTTCAGTGTCTCCTATGACTGGAACCATTATGCGGTAGTGACGGTTCCAAGGACCTATTCCGGATTTCTCTGCGGACTATGCGGAAACTTCAATGGAGATGCGGCTGACGAATTCGTGTCTCCCAATGGCACAACGTTAGGTGCGGCTTCAGTGTTTGGGAACAGCTGGAAAAGCGCAACCTCTGGAGCCTCGTGCGCGGACGACACTGTCCCAACGGGCCGGATGTGCTCAGAAGAAGAGCGCAGTCTCTACGTTTCGCAAAGTTACTGCGGCATTCTGAGAAACGCCAGTGGGCCTTTCGGCCAATGTCATTCGGCGCTGAACCCAACAATTTACTCGGACAACTGTGCATTCGATTTGTGTGCGTTAGCGGGAAACCACGAGTCGCTCTGTCAGGCGATTGAATCTTATGTTTCCGAGTGTCAGAGAAGAGGCATCGCAATCGGAGAGTGGAGAAACGCAACACACTGCGGTAATGAAAAGTTACATTTACAAACACAAGTTTCTGTTGAAGATCCCGATCATTGTATTCGGCCTATTGGTGACTGGTTGGCAATGTGGGTCATGAGAAATTGCCCCGTGGGTATCGATGTCAGCTCCTTGGACTCAGGCTGATCCACTTCTGTAATTCCAGAATACAGCTTTGTCAACAAATGGTCTATCAGAGTGGAACCAGCAAACAATAATGAATTGTTATCAACCTTCAGGGTGTTGTCTTTGTCACTCCCTCATTGGCGAGGAGGCTGTTGGGAGCAGAACAAGTTCCGTATTCAGTGATGGAAATCCACGGAGCGAAGATGATCCAACTGCACTAACTGGGGTGGGGTGGGGGGGGAGATTTTATTTGGCCGGGGTTTTGTGGTAACGATCTGGATATGAATGGAGAGTTTGGGTTATTCTTTCATTTTGTTTGAAGGTCAGGGAGGTAAATGGATTACTGTAACCGTTTGTGAAAGTGAGAGAGGTGGTTGACGGCCTGACTCAGACGGAGGTTGGCTTTCCTTCGGTAGATGAGTTGGATGAGAGGCTGATTATACAGAAGTAGGTTGTGACTCACTCTGTAATACAAAAACAGCCCATCATCTCATGTTCATATCGACATGTAAATGTGTTTACCTTCAGGTGTCCAATGTCCGGCAAACAGTCATTTCGAGGCGTGCGGTGATTCGTGTCACCAGGATTGTGTCACTCTCACTTCGTCGTGTGATCTGAAGTGTTCTGAAGGATGTTTCTGTAACCATGGTTACCTGAGGAGCGGCGACAGCTGCGTCCCTTCCCAACAGTGCGGATGTTCATATAACGGTGTGTACTTGAAGGTAAGTAACGAATCTCCGCGACACCGCGCCGCAGCCAGACACTGCATCCCGAGGAACCGGGAATGGTACAAAACCAGCTGAGAAAATCCCGACACAAGTCCAGCGTCAACACAAGTTCGGAATCACGAAACCTTGCTCAATGGTTCTGGCAGTCATCATTTCTTTGCTATCTATTGAGTCGGTTTTACAAATGGTTTTATTTCAACAACCGCTGCGCAAAAGCTCATCAAGGATACGTCCCAGAATGGGGAGGAGTTAAATGAACACGGGGCTTTGTTGCTGACGCACTGCTGGGTCCATGAATTCACCTCCACGAATGTTAATTCGCTCACTCAAAGCCAGACTCACCTACTCCTGTAAATCTGATATCATCATCAGTATAAAAATACTTCTATCAACAGAAATTGAATAAAAGCAATAGTCAAATTCATGGCCGCCTTTGCCGTTATTTGGTTTTACTCGTTACCGAATATCCGGCACTGGAACATCGACTGGGGATGAGTTCCGATCCAGACTAGGGCGGGTCAGGCGGGATTCTGCACTGCTGACTGTACGGATGCCAAATAAAACGATTATCTAGGCATGGAACACATACAATACCTCGTCTGGGAACAGCTGAGTGGCAGAGAAAAGGAAATTTGACTTTGTATCTAACCCGTGCTGTACCTGCCCTGGGAGTGTTTGATGGGACAGTGCAGAGGGAGCTTTACTCTGTATCTAACCCTGTACCTGCCCTGGGAGTGTTTGATGGGACAGTGTAGAGGGAGCTTTACTCTGTATCTAACCCGTGCTGTACCTGCCCTGGGAGTGTTTGATGGGACAGTGTGGAGGGAGCTTTACTCTGTATCTAACCCTGTACCTGCCCTGGGAGTGTTTGATGGGACAGTGTAGAGGGAGCTTTACTCTGTATCTAACCCTGTACCTGCCCTGGGAGTGTTTGATGGGACAGTGTAGAGGGAGCTTTACTCTGTATCTAACCCGTGCTGTACCTGCCCTGGGAGTGTTTGATGGGACAGTGTAGAGGGAGCTTTACTCTGTATCTAACCCTGTACCTGCCCTGGGAGTGTTTGATGGGACAGTGTAGAGGGAGCTTTACTCTGTATCTAACCCTGTACCTGCCCTGGGAGTGTTTGATGGGACAGTGTAGAGGGAGCTTTACTCTGTATCTAACCCGTGCTGTACCTGCCCTGGGAGTGTTTGATGGGACAGTGTAGAGGGAGCTTTACTCTGTATCTAACCCTGTACCTGCCCTGGGAGTGTTTGATGGGACAGTGTAGAGGGAGCTTTACTCTGTATCTAACCCTGTACCTGCCCTGGGAGTGTTTGATGGGACAGTGTAGAGGGAGCTTTACTCTGTATCTAACCCGTGCTGTACCTGCCCTGGGAGTGTTTGATGGGACAGTGTAGAGGGAGCTTTACTCTGTATCTAACCCTGTACCTGCCCTGGGAGTGTTTGATGGGACAGTGTAGAGGGAGCTTACTCTGTATCTAACCCGTGCTGTACCTGCCCTGGGAGTGTTTGATGGGACAGTGTAGAGGGAGCTTTACTCTGTATCTAACCCTGTACCTGCCCTGGGAGTGTTTGATGGGACAGTGTAGAGGGAGCTTTACTCTGTATCTAACCCTGTACCTGCCCTGGGAGTGTTTGATGGGACAGTGTAGAGGGAACTTTCCTGTACATGTAATCTTGAGTTGATCTGGAATTTGTGGAGGCTAACATCTGAGTTGAAAGGTCGAGAAATGATCTGTTCCCATAATTCGAGACTTTTAGCCTTTGGTCCATTACCGTTCAAATGCGACAAGCGGACGGTGCACTGATTCTACTGGCGATTTTGTACCGGGAATTCACAAGGAGTGGAGCTAACAGTGCGATACCAGATAAAAAAGGAATTTAAACAATTTAATGCCAATGTAACGCAATTGAACACTTGAAAATAAAACGAATCTTAATTGAGAGTTAGAGTTAACGATATTGCTTTTGCAGACTGGGGAGACGATGTTGACAGCGAACTGCGGAACTCGATGCCAGTGTTATCGGAGAGATGATCTCAGGTGTGTTCCTTCAGCTTGCGGTGTAAATGAGGAATGTACCACGAGGAGGGGGAGACACGGCTGCTACAGCTCCTTCTCCAGCTGTACCGTGACCGGCGGCCTGCACCTTTTCACCTTCGATGACGCAGTGGCTCATTTCCAAGGGACCTGTGAATATGACATCGCCAAAGTCTGTAGCAATTCCTCGGCGCCATGGTTCCGAGTGACTGCCGAGAGCCGACACCAAGTCAACAATCTCGTGTCGTTTGTGTGGCCAGTGCATGTCTACAATCCAGATGTTCACATCGTCATAGAGAAGGGCGGAGGTGTTCTCGTGAGTTTTGCTCCGATTGAACCATTTATGGACGGTAGCTAAGTATTTAACGATTCTTGATCTATTGTAACTCAAATGTTTTAAATATCTGTTGTAAAATAGCTCACTCATAATCAGCATTTCTCAAGCCTACAGGAATATTTTATTTTACGCAAGGACGTTTCTCATTGAAGCTTTTAATGTTTCCCTATTTCAATTGTCCGACCAATATAAATCACGCCCATTTGCTCAATGTTCGCTTACAACTAACCACCTTCCCATTAATATACTTTTAAAATACCTTTCAGGTCTCCAAAATGACGGCGCTTTCCTCTCGTCACTGTGTATTAGCGACAACGTAATGCAAGGGAAAGATTTTCTTATAGTCGCTGTTTCTAACGAAATATCAAAAACATTGTGAAAGAACGGGGTGCTGACTGTCTTAAAATGGCGAACAGAGGACGTTTACCTGTTTAATTTGCAGATGATACGAAACCCGGAAATGTGGTAAAGAGTGAGGAGGATAGTAATAGACTTCAGGAGGACATAGACAGGCTGGTGAAATGGGCAGGCACGTGGAAGATTAAATTCACCTCAGAGATGTGTGAATTGATGCATTTTGGTAGGAAGAATGGGGAGAGGCAATGTAAACTAAATGGTACAATTTTAAACTGTGTACAGGAAATGAGAGAACTGGGGGTGTATGTACACGAGCCTTTGAAGGTGGCAGGACAAGTCGAGAAGGCTATTAAAAAGCCTTTCGGATCCTGGGCTTTACAAATAGAGGCATAGAGTACAAAACCAAGGAAGTTATGCTAAACCTTTATAAAACACTGGTTAAGCACCAAATGGAGTATTGTGTCCAATTCTGGGCACCGCGCTTTAGGAAGGATGTCAAGGCCTTGGAGAGGGTGCGGAGGAGATTTACCAGAATAGGACCAGGGATAAGGGACTTCAGTTATGTGGAGAGACTGGAGAAGCTGGGAATGTTCCCCTTAGAGCAGAGAAGGTTAAGGGGAGATTTAATCGAGGGGTTCAAAATCATGAGGGGGTTTTGATAGAGTAAATAAGGAGAAACTGTTACCAGTGGCAGGAGGGTCGGTAACCAGAGGACACAGATTTAAGGTAACTGGCAAAAGAACCAGAGGCAACATGAGGAAAACGTATTTTATGCAGTGAGTTGTTCTGATCTGGAATGCGCTGCCTGAAAGGGCGGTGGAAGCAGATTCAATAATAACTTTCAAAAAGGAATTGGATAAATACTTGAAGTGGAAAATTTACAGAGCTCTGGGGAAAGACCCGGGGAACGCAATTAATTGGGCAGCGCTTTCAAAGAGTCGACACAGACACGATGGGCCGAATGGCCTCCTTCTGTGCTGTATCACTCTATGATTCTATGATTCTATACCGCCAACACATAGCGACCAGAAGAAATCTCCTCCCCTATTATTTCTAAGGGATTTTGCTAAGTCTGGTTTAGTGCATCACAAATGATAGGATACATGTGGTGACACAATTATTTCAAGCCAGAATGAGATGAATGGTTAATTCCTCCCTCAATCACGCCTGGAGATCATAAGTGACTGGGATCGATTTTACCCACATCATTTGTATTATGTAACTATCCGCCACTCACTGCATTTTGCTGGAGAAATAATCCTGCTTCTATCGGGAGACTTTGCTGTAGTTTCGTTCGTGAGTTCTGTTTGTTGTAGTGCGTACAGACACTTTTAAGACTCTGTCTGCTGTAAAATAGATTTTGTTTGCTGTGAGCCCTGTCGTAAGTACTGCTCCGCCTCCACCTTATTGGCTAACACAGTGGTGTCATTACTCACTCCTTAAGTTATATTCGAAAAAGCACTGTCAGCTGGCAGACAACACCTTTGTGTTTTCAGGTGAATGGGAGCGGCGTTTCGCTCCCTACCTCCATCGCCAGGTTGGCGAATATATCTCAGATCAATGGATTTGTAGTCGTCACCACGGTAACCAATGTCGAGGTGCATTACGATGGGAGGGGCACTGTGTTTGTGAGAGTTGGCTCAGAGTACGCGAACAAGCTGTGCGGGATGTGCGGGAACTTCAATGGCGATCTGACCGACGACAAGATTTTGCCCACGGGACAGAGGGCGAGAAGTGACAATGAATTTGGAAATTCTTGGAAAACTGAGAACAGCCGTTTGAGGTACGGGTTGCTGTACAATCTGCACTCGTCACACGAGATATGTTCACGTAATGTTATACCGGCGGCTTTATTCTGCACTTCCTGACTCCTCACCCGAAGACACGGCCTCTTTTTGGGACAGAGGTTCCATCGCCGCTGGCCGGTACTTCACCCTGAAACTAAATGGCAAGTGCAGCCCGGCACAACCGCCCAGTCGCACTCGACTCTCGCACACAATTTCCAGCAGGGGTTACAGGAAATCATCAGGAGATGGGACCGTGGCTGCTTTGCTCTCTCTAACCGAATTGTAGCGCCCCTCGGCCGACGCGATACAGAGTAAAGCTCCCTCTACACTGTCCCATCAAACACTCCCAGGGCAGGTACAGGGTTAGATACAGAGTAAAGCTCCCTCTACACTGTCCCATCAAACACTCCCAGGGCAGGTACAGGGTTAGATACAGAGTAAAGCTCCCTCTACACTGTCCAATCAAACACTCCCAGGGTCAGGTACAGGGTTAGATACAGAGTAAAGCTCCCTCTACACTGTCCCATCAAACACTCCCAGGGTCAGGTACAGGGTTAGATACAGAGTAAAGCTCCCTCTACACTGTCCCATCAAACACTCCCAGGGTCAGGTACAGGGTTAGATACAGAGTAAAGCTCCCTCTACACTGTCCCATCAAACACTCCCAGGGTCAGGTACAGGGTTAGATACAGAGTAAAGCTCCCTCTACACTGTCCCATCAAACACTCCCAGGGCAGGTACAGGGTTAGATACAGAGTAAAGCTCCCTCTACACTGTCCCATCAAACACTCCCAGGGCAGGTACAGGGTTAGATACAGAGTAAAGCTCCCTCTACACTGTCCCGTCAAACACTCCCAGGGCAGGTACAGCACGGGTTAGATACAGAGTAAAGCTCCCTCTACACTGTCCCATCAAACACTCCCAGGGCAGGTACAGGATTAGATACGGAGTAAAGCTTCCTCTACACTGACCCATCAAACACTCCCAGGGCAGGTACAGGGTTAGATACAGAGTAAAGCTCCCTCTACACTGTCCCATCAAACACTCCCAGGGCAGGTACAGGGTTAGATACAGAGTAAAGCTCCCTCTACACTGTCCCATCAAACACTCCCAGGGCAGGTACAGGGTTAGATACAGAGTAAAGCTCCCTCTACACTGTCCCATCAAACACTCCCAGGGCAGGTACAGGGTTAGATACAGAGTAAAGCTCCCTCTACACTGTCCCGTCAAACACTCCCAGGGCAGGTACAGGATTAGATACGGAGTAAAGCTTCCTCTACACTGACCCATCAAACACTCCCAGGGCAGGTACAGGATTAGTTACGGAGTAAAGATCCCTCTACACGGCCAGCAGCAAAAACAGCAATAACTTGCAATTATATAGCGCCTTTAACATAGTAAAATCTCCCAAGGTGCTTCACAGGAGCGTAAATCAGACAAAATTTGACACCGAGCCGCATAAGGAGATATTAGGACAGGTGACCAAAAGCTTGGTCAAAGAGGTAGGTTTTAAGGAGCATCTTAAAGGAGGAGAGAGAGGCAGAGAGGTTTAGGGAGGGAATTCCAGAGCTTAGGGCCCATGCAGCTGAAGGCACGGCCGCCAATGGTGGAGCGATGGGAATCGGGGAATGGACGAGAGGCCAGAATTGGAGAAGCGCGGAGATCTCGGAGGGTTGTAGGGGCTGGAGGAGGTTACAGAGATAGGGAGGGGCGAGGCCATTGGAGGGAATTGAAAACAAGGATGAGAATTTTAAAATCAAGGTGTTCCTGGATGAAGCCAATGGAGGTCAGCGATCAAAGGGGGTGATGGGTGAACAGGACTGGGTGCGAGTTAGGAATCGGAGGGGCAGAGTTTTGGATGAGCTCAAGTTTACAGAGGGAGGAAGATGGAAAACCAGCTAGGAGACCATTGGAATAGTCCACCCTGGAAGTAACAAAGGCACGGATGAGGGTTTCAGCACCAGATGGGTGGAGACGGGTTATGTTACAGAGGTGGAAGTAGGTGGTATTGGTGATGGAGTGGATATGTGGTCAGAAGCCCATCTCAGGTTCAAACAGGCCGCCAAGGTTGTGAACGGGCTGGTTCAGCCTCAGACCGTGGCCAAGAGAGGGATGGAGTCCGTGGCCAGGGAACAGAGTTTATGGCGGGGACCGGAGACAATGGCTTCGGTCTTCCCAATATTTAGTTGGAGGAAATTTTTGCTCATCCAGTACTGGATGTTGGACAAGCAGTGCGACAAATGAGCCGACAGTGGAGGGTTCAAGATAGGTGGTGGTGAGGCGGAGCTGGGTGTCGTCAGTGTACACGTAGAACCTGACGTGTTTTCGGATGATGTCGCCGAGGAGCAGCATGTAGATGAGAAATAGGAGGGGGCCAAGGGTAGATCCAGTCCATCAAACACTTGCATAGATGCAGACATCCTATGGAAAAATGAACACACTCACACAACCTATTATATCATTATTCGGGGGGATATTATTGGAACTGATGATACTGGTATCTCACTGATGGGAAATGTAACATCACACGCGGGCTGTAAGCAATAATTTCTGGGTATTTAGAAAGAGGGTGTGATAAAATGTTATGACCTTTTGTTTACTGCAATTTTGTCTGTTCTGTTTCTTGTGTAGTTGTCAAGATGACGCTCGGACAGAAGAAATGGAATGTCCCGAATCGTCCCACTTTGACTCTCTCTGCTCAATAATCCTCAATAACACGGGGCCCTTCGTTGAATGCCACCGGTTACTAGAACCAGAGAACTATTACAAATCCTGCGTGCATGACTTGTGCCTGTCCGGGATGAGCAGCCTGATGCTCTGCGGCGTCATTGAAGCTTACGAAAAGGCGTGTAATCTTCAAGGGGTGGAAATTCCCACATGGCAAGGCAGCCGAGATTGTCGTAAGAATATCTTTTGCTTCTTCATATTTGTGGGCAAATCTAGCTCTAAAAACGCAGCGGGAGACGAATTGGCCGGGTCTCTCAGCAATTGGAATTTCGCCGTACATAATGGCGGAAAAGACCCGCCTCACTGATTTGTTAAAATTAATAAAACGTTTAACAACGTGCACTATTCTTGACTTCAGTCTTGCAGGACCCTTGTGAGGAAGAGGTGTGCACTGCGGAGGAATGGTGCGGAGAGCAGAATGGGGTTTTCGGATGTCTCTGCAATGATATTGTTGGTCACACACAGGACAGGACCTTTGGTAAGAAACCTGCGAACTGCCCTCGGTTGTATTCGCTCAATGACGTTTAACACCTCAATGACGTTTAACACCTTGTCACGACACCCCATCGTGAGCCAGGGTTGGAACCATGAGCAAAAATTCTGCCTCAGATTATTTCAATAATATTTAACATTCTACGCCATTCACTTTCTCCTTTAAGACGCTAATATGTCTTAAATTCAACATTTAAACATTAATTGCCTATCTTTTCAACGCGTTTTTTAAAAATTAGTTCAATAATGAGCAGGGTTTGTAGTGGCCCCTGGGAAGGCTCCACCCCTTTTGTAGGCGCAACCTCACATCACCGTCGTACACTTATGGCGACGAAATTTAGACGCTGCTTTCGAACCAAGAAATTAATTTATTTGTAGCTACATTTATTTCTGCCCCCTCCAAGTTTCCTGTTCTAGAATTTAAACCTTAGATTGTGACTCTCCCTTTTCTCCCCCTCAAACAAAATGTCAAATTCAATCAAATTATGGTCTCTATTTTTTTTTATTCGTTCACGGGATGTGGGCGTCGCTGGCGAGGCCGGCATTTATTGCCCATCCCTAATTGCCCTTGAGAAGGTGGTGGTGAGCCGCCTTCTTGAACCGCTGCAATCCGTGTGGTGACGGTTCTCCCACAGTGCTGTTAGGAAGGGAGTTCCAGGATTTTGACCCAGCAACGATAAAGGAACGGCGATATATTTCCAAGTCGGGATGGTGTGTGACTTGGAGGGGAACGTGCAGGTGGTGTTGTTCCCATGTGCCCGCTGCTCTTGTCCTTCTAGGTGGTAGAGGTCGCAGGTTTGGGAGGTGCTGTCGAAGAAGCCTTGGCGAGTTGCTGCAGTGCATCCTGTGGATGGTACACACTGCAGCCACAGTGCGCCGGTGGTGAAGGGAGTGAATGTTTAGGGTGGTGGATGGGGTGCCAATCAAGTGGGCTGCTTTGTCCTGGATGGTATCGAGCTTCTTGAGTGTTGTTGGAGCTGCACTCATCCAGGCAAGTGGAGAGTATTCCATCACAGTCTTGACTTGTGCCTTGTAGATGGTGGAAAGGCTTTGGGGAGTCAGGAGGTGAGTCACTCACCGCAGATGCAAGATGTTACCTAGTGGTCAGATTGGTAACTAATTCTGGTTCGTAACTCATCAATAAATCTGTTGTGGCTTGTCCCCTTTTCGGTTCTGTAACGTATTGTTCTGGAGAAGTGCCAGGAATCACCACATCTCATTTATTTATCTTTATGTTACTGAGTCAACTAACAAACTGCTCAAGAAACAAATTAAATATTAAGAAGCGGGTTTATACCAAGGCGAAAGGTTCTCAGGCCGTGCTCTGAGAGTGTTTGCTTATCTTGCCTAAAATAGGGAAACGATTCACATTCCAGGACTAATATTTTCCTCAGCCTAGTGAGGGACAATTTCATCCTCAAAGAATTATTGTGCACCAGGATATATTTTGTAAATTGCTGATGGCAATTATGTTCCGATTTCAGACCACAAACTGACATGTAATGGTAAGAAGAGCGTCGTCTCCCTCTCCCGGTGCCTGTTGTTCGAAGCCGGGTTCTTTGCGAGTTCCTTACATTTTAATAACCCCAACTGTACCGGAAGTGTCAGCCGCGGTAGACTCACGTTTCCTTTTGACAGCAGCAAAACATCATGCGGCTCCAAACTCAAGGTATAAGTGTTCTGGTGTTCAAGGTGCAAAGTGAAAACTGTGTAAAATATTTCGTAGATCGCTAACACAAAGCGAACAGAAGAACATGTCGTGTAGTGTTGCAGTGTAACTGAAGCAAAGCACACTGCCGTTACACCGAATCCCTCTCCACGATTATTTTAATATTTACCAGATCCAAAGAAATGTTTACTTTATACTGATTTGTGAACCGGTTTCCAGAGAACATCAGGGTTGAAAGCCTTTGAGTGAGAAAGTCCAATTTGTGGTCTTGTAACGTGGCCCTCAGTTCAATATGGAACCATGGGGGCGTTGGCGCCAAACGGGCGTTAATGACTTAGATGGAGCTGAATATCTGACGGGACGTGTAAGAGGCGGCCGAGCGATACATTTCTTATCTTCTGGGCCAGCAGGGTCGGGAAGGGCCGCTGTCGCATCGTTACCTCATTAGTTAGCGATATATGCAAATTAGTGACCCCATGAAGATAGTCCTTCCATATATCCTGGAGGCGCCATGTAATGGCAGCCGCTTGGACCGCCCTTCATTGGGCTGCTATACTGGCTTTCACCTTACAGAAAAATTTGGAATTACCTGGATTTCCGGGCATGAGAGTGGAGAATACCGACTGCAGATATAAACACTTAAAACAACACTGACCGCATTAAGCGGGCACGCTGTGGACACGAGCTCTGGAACAAAAATGCCCCCCTTCCGCACTAATTGCATAAAATTGGCAATGTCACTTGGCGAGCCCGCAGCTCACCTGGTGCAGGAAAGTGCCCTGCTATGTCTTTCTAAGGTCCAGAGGTCATAATGGGGCAGGAAGAGGAATCTATTCTCTACCTGACCCTGGAGTGTCTGAAATGAGAAAGAGTTCCCTCCCTCAGAGGCGACACCAATCGCTCGAGTCGCGAAAGTATCGGAGGAAAGTAACAAGCAGTGAGATTTGTGTGAAGGTTTGATTTATTATGGTTACCTTCGATATTTTCATCATTAGGTAAACAGCACGCATTTTATATATTCAAACACCATCCACGGATCGGTTGTTGAAGATTATGGAGTAATCTCGAGGAATCCGACAATTGCTCTGGGATTCTCTTGTGCATACCCTCTAACTATCAATATATCTGCCTTTATAAAAGGCAACGTGGTGCAAAGGTGAGTGCCTCATTGCGTTCGTTATCTTAAGTCCCCAAACTAACCTTCTAAAGAATACTCCGATTCAAAGATAATGCAGTATATTTGAGAAAGTAATGAAATTACCGGAATTTCCGGACATGAGGATGGAGACACCGACTACACGTACACGCCCGTCAAACAAAGTGCGCCTTATTAAGCGAGCTCGCGATGGACGTGATGCCCCGGCGCAAAAATGCCGGCCATCAGCACTATTTGCAGCTAAATTGGCCATATCACTCAGCGAGCCCGCAGGATACCCAGGGTAGGAAGTGAACAACGTTTAGACACTCGTCCGCTTAAAATAGAAAAGATCAAATCAAAAGAACGACTGACATCGCCCAATATTTACCCCAGTGTTAATTTTAACGATTTTAAAGTGGGATTTAGTTTTCGGTTAGCATATCAAATTGAAACTTTAGACCAATTTCGCCACATTTAATACTGCACATGCTCAAAATTCATTCGGAACAAATGTTAATTTGAAGGAGACTATTCTGCCCATCGAGCCTGTGCTGGCTCTTTGTAAGAGCAATCCAGTCAGTCCCATTCCTTCCCCCTTTCCCGGTAATCCTGCAAGTTTTTTCCCTTCTAGTATTTATCCAATTCCTTTTTGAAAGCCACCATTGAATCTGCTCCCACCGCCCTTTCAGGCAGCGCATTCCAGGTTATAACAACTCACTGCAAAAAAAAAATGTTTTCCTCATGTCGCCTTTGGTTCTTTTGCCAATTACCTTAAATCTGTGCCCTCTGGTTCTTGACCCTTCCACCAATGGGAACAGTTTCTCTCTATCTATTCTGTCTAAACCCTTCATGATTTTGAATACCGCGATCAAATCTCCTCCCAACCGTCTCTGTTCCAAGGAGAACAACCCCAGCTTCTCCAGTCTATCCACGTAACTAAAGTCCCTCATCCCTGGAATCATTCTAGTAAATCTTTTCTGCACCCTCTCTAAGGCCTTCACATCTTTCCTAAAGTGCGGTGCCCAGAATTGGACACAATACTCCAGTTGTGGCCGAACCAATGTTTTATAAAGGTTCAACATAACTTCCTTGCTTTTGTACTCTGTGTCTCTATTTATAAATCCCAGGATCCCGTATGCTTTTTTAACCGCTTTCTCAACCTGTCCTGTCATCTTCAACGATTTGTGCACATATACCCCCAGGTCTCTCTGTTCCTTTGCCCCTTGTAGAATTGTACCATTTAGTTTATATTGCCTCTCCTTGTTCTTCCTGTCAAAATGTATCACTTCGCACTTCTCTGCGTTAAATTTCATCTGCCATGTTTCTGCCATTCCACCAGCCTGTCCATATCCTCCTGATGTCTGTCACTATCCTCCTCACTGTTTACTACATTTCTAAGTTTTTTGTCATCGGCAAATTTTAAAAGTGTGCCCTGTGCGCCCGAGTCCAAGTCATTAATATATATCAAAAAATTGCAGTGGTCCCAGCACCGACCCCTGTGCAACACTAATGTACACCTCTCTCCATTCCGAAAAACAACCGTTCACCACTGCTCTCTGCTTCCTGTCACTAAGCCAATTTCGTGTTAAATATCTATCTATCTATCTATCTATCTATCTATCTATCTATCTAGCTATCTATCTATCTATCTATCTATCTATCTATCTATCTATCTATCTATCAGTCTGTCTGTCTTGTCTGTCTGTCTATCTACCAGTCTATCTACCAGTCTATCAACTAGTCTATCGGTCTGTCTATCTACTAGTCTCTCTATCTACCAGTCTATCGGTCTGTCTATCTACTAGTCTATCTGTCTGTCTATCTACCAGTCTATCGGTCTGTCTATCTACTAGTTTATCTGTCTGTCTATCTACCAGTCTATCGGTCTGTCTATCTACCAGTCTATCGGTCTGTCTATCTACTAGTCTATCGGTCTGTCTATCTACCAGTCTACCTGTCTGTCTATCTACCAGTCTATCTGTCTGTCTATCTACCAGTCTATCGGTCTGTCTATCTACCAGTCTATCTGTCTGTCTATCTACCAGTTTATCTGTCTGTCTATCTACCAGTCTATCTGTCTGTCTCTCTACCCGTCTATTGGTCTGTCTATCTACTAGTCTATCTGGCTGTCTATCTACCAGTCTATCTGTCTGTCTATCTACCTGTCTATCTACCAGTCTATCTGTCGGTCTATCTACCAGTCTATCTGTCTGTCTATCTACCAGTCTATTGGTCTGTCTATCTACCAGTCTATCTGTCTGTCTATCTACCAGTCTATCTGTCTGTCTATCTACCAGTCCATTGGTCTGTCTATCTACTAGTCTATCTGTCTGTCTATCTACCAGTCTATCGGTCTGTCTATCTACCAGTCTATCTGTCTGTCTATCTGTCTGTCTATCTACCAGTCTATCTGCCAGTCTATCTGTCTGTCTATCTACCAGTCTATCTGCCAGTCTATCTGTCTGTCTATCTACCAGTCTATCTGTCTGTCTCTCTACCAGTCTATCGGTCTGTCTATCTACTAGTCCATCTGTCTGTCTATCTACCAGTCTATCTGTCTGTCTATCTACCAGTCTATCTGTCTGTCTATCTACCAGTCTATCTGGCTGTCTATCTACCAGTCTATCTGTCTGTCTATCTACCAGTCTATCTGTCTGTCTATCTACCAGTCTATCTGCCAGTCTATCTGTCTGTCTATCTACCAGTCTATCTGCCAGTCTATCTGTCTGTCTATCTACCAGTCTATCTACCAGTCTATCTGTCTGTCTATCTACCAGTCTATCTGCCAGTCTATCTGTCAGTCTATCTACCAGTCTATCTGCCAGTCTATCTGTCTGTCTATCTACCAGTCTATCTACCAGTCTATCTGTCTGTCTATCTACCAGTCTATCTACCAGTCTATCTGTCTGTCTATCTTGCAGCATAGCTTCACCAGGATAAAAGCAGTGATAAGAAATTATAGTTCTATAGTGGGACCAGATTTCGATTGCTCTAATAAAGAGCCGATACAGACAGGGATGGGCAGAATGGCTTCCTTCTTTTCTGCCTGTCTGTCTGTATCTCTAGATCTTTATGTACATCCATCTATTTATCAGTCTATCATTATATCGTATTGCCTTACATTATATTATGATTTCTGTAACCTATTTATTGTATTTCAATCGAGTTATTTTTTCCTTCATTGAACAGTGTTGTAAACTCGACTTTGCCATCAGGTCGAGGGACATATGAAACGACGATGGTGATTTACCACGACCCGCAGTACATGCAGCCCTTCACCCAGACTCCCGTCTCACTTCATTTGGATGATAAGGTTTACATTGGGATCAGTGTTTCGGGCATAGACCCCGATCAATTTGTACTAACGTTGGGACACTGTTGGGCAACTCCTGTTCGAAACCCTTTATCACAAACAAAATGGGAACTTATAACCAATCAGTGAGTATGCTGCTAAATTTATCAATTGTTTGTATATACTGGAACTCCCTTCCTAAACCCCTCCACCTTGCTACTTGTCCCCGATCCTTTAAAATGCCCCACAAACTCTATTCGCCCATTCCCTCGGTTGCCGGTCCTCACCTTTCCATTACAGCTCCAGTTCTGTCCTCTGTGCCTGCGGTGGGTCAAAGACGCTGTTAAAATGCAAACTGTTGCGATTGAGTTCGAAATAAACGAGCTGAGCGTGGAACAGATGGAGCATGCGCCCTTCCTGCTTTGCATGAGAGATGGAGAATGTGCCCTTTACCGACTTGTTATTATCTTGTCTTTAAGGCGACTGGGTATATGCTGTTTGTGGTTCAATCGGAAAAAAGTTGTGGAATAGGATATTAGTCCATTTTAAGGGGTATTTAGCCCATCACCCTTGTGTTAACGAGGATGTATCTCTCTGAATAATAACTGAAAACTGAAACTTTACCATCTATTAAAATCTAGTCGAGTGATTACTATTAGCAATATTACCGGAGGAGTTATCGCGTGTGTGACATTCCTTTCTCTACTGCTTTGCTGAATACCTTAACCGCTCTATTTTAAACGTGTTAATACCCTCGTTAAAGTAGCAGAGACAAGAACGTTAAGTGTAATAGAACGAACAGCAGTTTCAGGCTATGGATTTACTGAACATGTGGCGCTTCTGCTGAACAATTGGCTTTGAGGGGACTATTGATGCCAGAAGGCGATATCGATGGGACCTGGAGGGTTCCAGGAGACGGCTGTTAGAACTACAATAGGAAGTTGTTTTATATTATTATTATATTATATTACAAATATTACACAGGTGTCCAAATCCTTTTGGCGATGTACAAATTGAAGAAAATGGCGTCTCCCCCATCGGCCGCTTCTCATTCGCCGTGTTTAAATTTGTTGGCGATGTGGATACCATCTATTTGCATTGTCAAATCCAGCTGTGTAATATTCAAACCACCCAGTGCTCAGTGGTAAGTAAAGCTTTTTATTTCTAATTGTGATATTCTGTATGTTTCATCACAGTTAATATGTTAATCGTAAGGTTCATACTCTGTATAACAGGCCACCATATTATCTGCTTCCAATTAAATATTTCTAAACTATTTCCCATTGGCTCTTTACAAATTGTCCTCAATTTAAACAAGTGTTTCTTCTGTGTTAAACAAATGTTTTAGAATGTGTCTCCCACCAGAGGTCGCTAGTTTATCCCAGTGGCTCTATCACTAACCACCAATAGTGTCCATTCAGACGGGGCCTATCTTGTTATCGACATTGAAGTCGTGCAGGGTGGACTAGTTAGTGACAGCCTGCCCGCTCCGGTGCTAAGCCTGTGGCTGGATGGATGAGTTAAAATCTACAAAAACTTAGAGGATAGCAGTAAATTAGTGTCTGAGGTCGAAGGGTCCAGTGAATGACTTATCTTTCAATGGAGTATGAAAACAAAAGATTTCCCAGAGTTAAGTACTCAGTTTAGATAATTTTCCACAGCCCACGACTTTGCAAATATTAACTGCTGTTCCGGGTACTGCATGTGGGATCTCCATATCTACCCAATCAACGTACACAACGCAGGAATTAAGCAGATATTAAGTGTGACTCCAGTAATGCATCTGCACACTAGACTCCATTCCTGTCACCATGGGAATTAGGATTGTTAGAATTTGAAGTGTATTCGTTGGAGAGGGAGGTTAAATGGCTTTATGGCCTACTCCCGTCTCAAACTCTTACTATGTACGGCATTAATATTTTCTCTGGTCGCTATGTGTTAGGACATCGTAAGCATATTTTCAATGCTCGTATTTCTCGTGAAAAGCAAACCCTTTTTTTTAGAAGTTTTTATAATCTCATTGTGTCCCGAGGAATTAACTAATTAATTTTGCGGCAAGATTTCTCACTATTAAAAAAATGGTCATTTGGTTTTCGCAAGGCTTGTTTAGAACTGTGACTTGAAAGGCCATATTCAGCTTTGAGTGTGCTCCAGCTCCTGTCAACAGGTAACAACGTTCCCATTATGATTAACTATTTCTCTTGATATCTATTTCTCCTCAATTTAGCATTGTCCAAGTGAGAGGTCCGGCCAGCGAGACAGGAGCAGCAGCCCATCGAATGTCGCTACTATTGGTCCAATTTACCGAAAAGAGAAACCAGGTATTCATAAACAACCAAGTTATGTAAAATACTGCAATATTTATATGGAAAAGAATTACCCGACATAGAAACATCGCCAACTTGTCCATGAAGTCTTCCTCTTTTCCTTATTTCTAGCGAAATAGTGAATGAGTTCAAAGATAACTTGATTACGATTTCTCCGCCTAGCTGGTCTCTCGATCAGCACGTTCACCTGAGCAATTCTTCCCATGATGAAGACCTGAATAAAACGCTTCAGAGCTTTTATGTTAATGATGGTGTCACGTGGTGCTTTTGTCTGTGTGGATTTTTTTAACTTTTTCCTTTTCTCCCCTTTACAGGGAAAGTTTCAGGTGCGAACCGTCTGCTTTCGGTTTCTCCGCTCACAGTGGCTGCTCTCTGCTTCTTACCGATCGTCCAATTTCTGTAAATACGTTGGACGTTCTTTTGTTATTGGACCAAAAGCTGTAGGTTGTCAGAATGCAATATTACAGCTGTCTTTAATGTAGTAATCAGCTTTATAAGTTTTTTCAATATTGGCAGGATCTTTAAAAACCTGTTTCTAATGCGGTGTCAATTCTATTGTGACCGCCTGTCAAGCAATTGTTCTTGGCAATAAATGGCGTTAACCGGGACAAATTGTTAGTCTCTTCATTTTAATAGACAATATTCAGCTTATATATATTTCACATTATTTTCAATATTCTACTCTGGAAATTAATATTTTTTTTGCATTCATAAAATTGGCAGATGATACCAAAACAGGGGGGATAATTATTTTTTTAGAGGACCAAAGAAAGTTGAAAGGGATATCGATAAGATGGGGAATGGGCTCAAAATTGGTAGATGGAATTCAATGTCAGTAAATGTAAGGCGCTGCATTTTGGTGAAGAATTTATAGCAGCGATTATGTTGTGAATGGAAGTAGACTCAGTGCTGTGGGAGAGCAGAGGGATTTTGAGGGGACAGGTTCACAGGACTTTAAAGGCAACACCTCGGGTTGATAAGACTGTAAGAAAAGCTAATGTTATGTGGCACTTTATCAAACGCCTTTTGAAAGTCCATATACACAACATCAATCGTACTACCCTGGTCACCCCTCTCCGTTACTTCATCAAAGGACTCAATCAAGTTTGCAAGACACGATTTACCTTTAACAAATCCATGCTGGATTTCATTTATTAACCCATGTTTTTTCAAGTGACAATTAATTTTGTCCCGCATTGTGATCTCTAGAAACGCCCGCTCCCACCCCATCGATGTTAGGCTGACTGGCCTGTAATTGCCGGGTTTATCCCTCTCCCCTTTTTTGAACAGGGGTGTAACATTTGCAATCCTCCAGTCCTCCGGCACCACTCCCATATCTAAGGACGATTGGAAGATTGTGGCCAGAGCCTCCGCTATTTCCACCTTGACTTCCCTCAGTTACCTCGGATGCATCACATCCGGACCGGGTACCTCTTCTACTTTGAGTGCTGCCAAATTTTAAGTACCTCCTCCTTATCTATTTTTATCCTATCCAGTTCTCTACCCCCCTCCCCCCCGCCCCCCGCCGCGCCTTGCATTGGCAGCATGGATTTTACGGATCAATTTTTCAGAATGATTTGGATGAATCATGTAATGAAAAGGAGAGCGAAGCACTGAATATTTTCAGGAATGCTATGAGTAAAGAGATTGCAGAGTTGGAAGCAAAGATATGGAAGAATATATTCGATGTAACTTGCTCTCTTGGATGTCATTTCCAGACCACCTTCAACACAAGGGGGAGGTACACCCGTAAACTGCCAAAATACTGAGCTTGGGGAATTTCAGTTACCCAGATATTATCTGTGCCAACAGTAATGTGAATACTAGCGAAATATGTATATTCCTAGAGGTACGTGAACAGCCGCTTCTTTGCCCACTTTATTGAACAATTAACAAGGTCGGAGGCTACTCGAGATGTGATAATAGAAAGTAACAGTGACATTGAATCGGTAATTCTAAGATCGTCCGATTGGAACGCAGATGTGGAAAGGAAACTACAGTGGCATTATGGGAATTTGAAAGAGCAGACTTCAAGGGAACACAAAGAGATTTAAAGAAAATTGACTGAATCTTCGCAGCATTTAGCAACGTGACAGCAAGAAATAGTCAAAAAGAATTGGAGAGGCTGCAATCGAAGTTCGGCCAAATAAAGTCAAAGGAGCGATGGGTCTTAGCGACAGTGTTAGAATCAAAAACATACATTTATTTACAAATGCTTTTCAGTACATTTAATTCACACTTTTAGAACATTACTAAAATCACACAAAGTATTTATTTGTACGTCAAAAAGTATCCTAATAAATGTATTGTATAAAAAATATAAATGACTGTATTTTTCTGCTTTGAGGTTAAACTTAATCTGCCTTATTACAATGATACAATTTCTTCCCTTTGCATTGAAAAAAATCTTTACTGCCTGTCTCAAAAATTGCCAATTCTGGACCAAAAGGACAGCCTTTAGCCAATGTCCGATTATGATGCTCTTGGGTTTGTACAAGAAATCAGTTCATCTGCGGCGCGGACACGATGGGCCGAATGGCCTCCTTCGGCGCCGTAAATGTTCTATGATTCGATGATTAATCGTTTACAGTTATTTCTAACAGCTTGTTAGAACAAACACTGAGAGGAGGGGATTGGGGTGAGGCAGAGGGTACGAATCCGGATGAGCCTGGTGGGATCAGACTTTTCTCTGTTAGTGGTAAGAATCTAAGTGGGAATTCAGATCCCAGTCGGCAATGACTCGAAACAGGTGACTCCCCCCCCTCCCCGGACCCCCCCTCCTCCCTCCCGGGACCCCCCCCCCCCCGGGACCCCCCCCCCCCCGGGACCCCCCCCCCCCCGGGACCCCCCCCCCCCCCGGGACCCCCTCCCCCCGAACCCCCTCCAGTTAGGAAACCCCCTCACACCTGGTTTTCCCACCTGGCTTTGCCTTCCAGTCATCGAAAGAAAAAAAACTACTGCTGAGGGTTTATCGCAGAATTGGAACATGTTAGTATTTTCCATTTGTCGTGAATATTGATCACTGCACATTTTATCGATTGATCCGTTTCCTGGCTCGATCCATCAGTCTGTTACATACGCGAATCCAAGGTTCCATCCTCGGTTTGTCAAGTCTATACCGAGTGACCAGTGAAAAGCTTTAAAAAAAAACATTATCTGCACTTGCATCTGTTTCACGATTCGCTCTTTCACACAAATTCCACACCGTCCCCTCCACTTCTCACTGATCGTGCCGGGGTTTCACATCCAGCCGGGCGTGAAGCTCTTGGGGTGTTTCCCCCAGGAGGGTCTGCACGTCACAGGCGAAGCGATAGACGTAACGTTTCCCCGCCGTTTTGTGAATGATGTCCCTGTGGTAATAGTAGCGCAGGCCTCGGCTCAACTTCTCATAGTTCATCTTTGGCTTGTTCTTCCGGTTCCCCCAGCGTTTGGCGACCTGAAGGACCAGCAGCAGGGAGTTAATATTGGGAGAAAACAGACACAGGGCAGGTATAAATTAAAAATACCTCACTGGGGAGTGAAATTCGATTTGAGCAGTGGCGCAAAACAGACGAAGTGTAACAGCTAGCGCTAGATTGGCGTTCCCTCCATGGTCGAATTTCGACCCCCACTGTCACTTGAGTCTCGGGGATTTCGGTTAAATCCAGCACAGAACCGATAGACTGAAAGTCTCTGCGTTCGCTGCCTGTACGGCTCCCGCGTGAACGGAATTCAAGGCGCCCTGAACCGGTTAATGGGCACAGTCCCGCTCCAAAAGGCGGACAAAGATTCTACACAAAACAGCAGCAAGTAAATGATATATTTCACTGCAGCTGCACTCAGATATATTTTAATATGTTTGTGTTTACAATCCGATGTTATCCCAGTTTCCTGCTGCCCCGGGGGCTCGTACTCTGGGATCCAGGTTCCATCCGGCCTCCCATCACTGTACCTAAGGATGAAACGTTAAACTAAGGACCCGTCCGCCCTCTCGGGTGGACGTAAAAGATCCAAGGAACTATTTGGAAGGGCTGGGAAGTTCTCCCTCGTGCTATGCAGCCAATATTTATCTTTCAACCAACATCATTAAGAACAAATTATCTGGTCATTATCTCATTGCTGTTTGTGGGATCTTGCTGTGCGCAAATTGGCTGCTGTGTTTCCTACATTACAACAGTGACCTCACTTCAAAAGTACGTCATTGGCTGTAAAGCGCTTTGGGGCGTCCTGAGATCGTGAAAGGCGCGATAGAAATCCAAGTTCTTTCTTTAATCAGTAGACTGACAGAATCAGTTTACCTCATTGGGATCCGAGAGCTTAAATTCCCAGCCGTCCCCCGTCCAGCTGATGAAGGACTGGCAGGATTTATCCAGGAGCAGCTCGAGAAGGAACTGCCAGAGTTGAATGGGCCCATTCCCTGCAGGAGAGACAGACACTTCAAACATCAGTCAAATACATTAATGGACACTGTTAGGATCATAGGAACGGGAGGAGGCCATTCAGCCCCTCGAGCCTTTTCCTCCATTCAATTAGATCATGGCTGATCTGTAAATTAACTCCATTTACCCTCCTCCGTTCCATAAACCTTAATCCCCTGACATAACAAAAAATTATCAATCTCAATTTTGAAATTTCCAATTGACCCCCAGCCTCAACAGCTTTTTTGGGGGAGAGAGTTCCAGATTCCCACTCCCCTTTGTGTGGAGAATTGCTTCCTGACATCACCCCTGAACGGCCTAGCTCTAATTTTAAGGTTCTGCCCCCTTGTTCTGGACTCCCCCCACCAGAGGAAATAGTTTCTCTCTATCGACCCTATCAAATCCTTTAATCATCTTAAACCCCTCGATTAGATCACTCCTTATTCTAGACCACAGTTAGACAGTTAGAACATAAGAACATAAAAAATAGGAGCAGGGGTAGGCCAATCGGCCCCTCGAGCCTGCTCCGCCATTCAATAAGATCATGGCTGATCTGATCCCAACCACAAATCTAAAGAACACAAGAAGTAGGAGCAGGACCCGGCCACTCAGCCCCTAGGCCCTCTCCGCCACCCACAGGGGATTGACCGATCCGAACTCAGCTTCATGTCCAATTTCCTGCCCGCTCCCCATAACCCCTAATTCCCTTTACTTCTAGGAAACTGTCTATTTCTGTTTTAAATTTATTTAATGATGTAGCTTCCACAGCTTCCTGGGGCAGCAAATTCCACAGACCTACTACCCTCTGAGTGAAGAAGTTTCTCCTCATCTCAGTTTTGAAAGAGCAGCCCCTTATTCTAAGATTATGCCCCCTAGTTCTAGTTTCACCCATCCTTGGGAACATCCTTACCACATCCACCCGATCAAGCCCCTTCACAATCTTATATGTTTCAATAAGATCGCCTCTCATTCTTCTGAACTCCAATGAGTAGAGTCCCAATCTACTCAACCTCTCCTCATATGTCCACCCCCTCATCCCCGGGATTAGCCGAGTTAACCTTCTTTGTACTGCCTCGAGAGCAAGTATGTCTTTTCTTAAGTATGGAGACCAAAACTGTATGCAGTATTCCAGGTGCGGTCTCACCAATACCTTATATAACTGCAGCAATACCTCCCTGTTTTTATATTCTATTCCCCTAGCAATAAAAGCCAACATTCCGTTGGCCTTCATGATCACCTGCTGCACCTGCATACTAACTTTTTGATTTTCTTGCACTGGGACCCCCAGATCCCTTTGTACTGCAGTACTTTCCAGTTTCTCGCCATTAAGATAATAACTTGCTCTCTGATTTTACCTGCCAAAGTGCATAACCTCACATTTTCCAATATTGTATTGCATCTGCCAAATCTCCGCCCACTCACCCAGCCTGTCTATATCCCCTTGTAGGTTTTTTATGTCCTCCTCACTCTCTACTTTCCCTCCCATCTTTGTATCATCTGCAAACTTTGATATGTTACACTCGGTCCCCTCCTCCAAATCGTTAATATAGATTGTAAGGAGTTGGGGACCCAGCACCGACCCCTGCGGAACACCACTGGCTACTGGTTGCCAGTCCGAGAATGAACCATTTATCCCAACTCTCTGCTTCCTGTTAGATAACCAATCCTCCACCCATGCCAGAATATTACCCCCAATCCAGTGATTCTTTATCTTGAGCAATAATCTTTTATGTGGCACCTTATCGAATGCCTTCTGGAAGTCTAAATACACTACGTCCACTGGTTCCCCTTTATCCACCCTGTACGTTATGTCCTCAAAGAACTCAAGCAAATTTGTAAGACATGACTTCCCCTTCGTAAAGCCATGCTGATTTTGTCCTATTAAATTCTGTTTATCCAAATGTTCCGCTACTGTCTCCTTAATAATAGACTCCAAAATTTTACCCAGCACAGATGTTAGGCTAACTGGTCTATAATTTCCAGCCTTCTGCCTACTACCCTTTTTAATACATTACTGTGTTCCCCCTCACCCTGCCCCTCTCTCCCCGATACATTACTGTGTTCAACCTCCCCCTCCCCCTCTCCGCGATACATTATTGTGTTCCCCCTGACCCTGCCCCTCTCCCCGAAATATTATTGTGTTCCCCCTCACCCTGCCCCTCTCAATTACATTACTGTGTTCCCCCTCACCCTGCCCCTCTCCCCGATACGTTATTGTGTTCCCCCTCACCCTGCCCCTCTCAATTACATTATTGCGTTCCCCCTCACCCTGCCCCTCTCAATTACATTACTGTGTTCCCCCTCACCCTGCCCCGCTCCCCGGTACATTACAGTTAGACTGGAGCACAGACCATTTAATCAACTATCTCACAATTCAACCTTATCTCCAGTTCATGGGCCCAGGTTACCTAATCCCCTTTCATTGGGGAATCCGTCTTTCTGTTCACAACTTACTTTTTCGAGAAATTATTTTAAAATATTTCTTTATATCATTTCCTGATTTTTCCCATATTTATAATTTTTACAAAATCATTAAACCAATTTCCGTGAATACTCTGTTGCTGAGCCCTTTTACTGAAAACGTGTCTAACATAACACTGCGGTGAAATAAGTTATATGTTGTCCTAAAATAGATCAGCACAAAATAACAAGACTTCCCCAAACTGTAAAGCTTCGCATCTTAAGGTGAGGGGTTTGGGGAAAGGGCAGGAGTGTGAAACTAATTGGACAGTTCTTTCAAAGAGCCGGCACGGGCACGACGGGGCGAATGGCCTCCTCCTGTGCTGTCTGATTCTATGATTGTAGTTCTGGTCTGAATCTGATTGTCCTTACCTGTGTATTCAGTAAGCACTGGCCCAGAGGTTGCGGGTCCTCTCCCGGCACTAGGGCCCTTCCTGCAGCAGCTGGTTTTGTGTTGTGGGTGATGATCTCCCTGCTCAGAGGTCACATCTTGGTAAGAAGGAACCCCCGTGAGGCTGTCGATGGATAAATATCTCTCCCAGGACAAGATGATGTCATCACCACTCTCTGAGCAGTCTGAAATGCCGAAGGAATGTTCCGCTTTTATGTTCCCTTCAGTACCAGAGAGGAGACAGGAGACATTACCCTGCTGACCGTTGGACAGGATTGCTCCATCTTTATTAATATTAATATAAAAATCACTGATAATGCCCGGATCATTCCAAAGGACAAAGTGTGTTTATGGACATTTAACACAGTAAGTTAGATTATATTACCCTACATAAATCCAGACAGGACAAATAAACCCATCCATTCATCTCTCAATGTATCCATCTGTCTATATGTGTATGGGTGTATCTCTGTCTGTTTATCCATCTTAGCAATAACTCTCTCTCTCTCTCTCTTGCTCGGCAATTATCTATGATGTTGGAAATGCAATAGGCCAGTCAGCAGGTGCAACAGAAACACACAACAGCAACAACTTGCATTTATGTGACGCCTTTAAGGTAGAAGAATGCCCCAAGGCAGCGCACAGAGGCGTAATCAGTAAAAAATGGACCCTGGGCCCAAGAAGGAGACATTAATTAGTAGGAGTGACCAAACGCTTGGTTTAAAAAGTTTGTTTTAGGAAAGGTCTTAAAGGAAAAGAGGGAGGTGGAGATGGAAAGGGGTTTAGGGAGGGAATTCCAGACCGTGGGGCCTGGATAACTGAAGGCACGGCCACTCATGGTGGGGTGAAGGCAGGGGGGATGGACAAGAGGCCAGAACTGGAGGAGCACAGAGATCCCGGAGGGTTGTAGGGCTGGACAAGGTTACAGAGATAGGGAGGAGCGAGGCCATGAAGAGATTTAAACACGAGGGTGATAAATTTTAAACTCAAGGCTTTGCCGGACCGGTCAGCGAGCACGGGGGGTAATGGGTGAACGGGACTTGTGGAATGCGCAGACATTTGCGGATAATGGATGAACCCGCGAATTTTAAGATAGTTGGTGAAAATCGATTTGTTTGAGAGTGAACGCAGTAGTTTGCTGCACTTTAGAATCAGGGCTGGAACGCGTTTCCTTTCACACTGTTTGCAGCATTTTACCTGGATAACTAACTGCTGTAAACTTGTTGTCCGCGGGCTCCGCCTCTTGCTTGATTTGGAGGTAGTCTGTGTGCAGAAGTTCCGCTCCGGGTTCTATCTGTCCCAGCGTGTTGTAGTGACATTGAGATTTCAGCGCGAACAGCTCCTCTGAGCTGACTGGATGTAAAGTTTGGTAAGACTCAGAGGTGAAGCCGGATTCGTCGTAACCCGAGGGTGGGACACATTGGGAGGGCTCGATACTGTCTCCTGGGAACAGAAAACATGAACTGTGTGATCAGAAGGTGAAGTCTCGCACCGCTGCTCTCTAATCTATCAGAAAAAACCGTCTTAAATGTAACTAAACACAAGGAAATTATAACTGTACATTTAATAAGTTTGGGAACTGAACTCGCAGCAATCTTGGCTCGAGTGTTCGGGTAGTGGAGGGAGGGGGAGGGAGGGGAGGAGGGGAAGGTGAGGGGGATGGAGGGGAGGGGAGGGGAGAGGAAAGGGGAGGGGAGGGGTGGGTACAGTGAGGGGGAGGGAGGGGAAGGGGAAGGTGAGGGGGATGGAGGGGAGGGGAGGGGAGGGGGAGGGGAGGAGAGGGGTGGGTACAGTGAGGGGGAGGGAGGGGAGGGGAAAGGGGAAGGTGAGGGGGAGGGAGGGGAGGGGAGGGGGAGGGGAGGGGAGGAGAGGGGTGGGTACAGTGAGGGGGAGGGGAGGGGAGGAAGGGGAAGGTGAGGGGGAGGGAGGGGAAAGGGGCGGGGCGGCGGTAGGGGAGGATGATGGGAAGGGGAGGGGGAGGCGGTCGGGGAGGACGATGGGAAGGGGAGGGGGATGCGGTCGCCCAGTTATAACATTACACCTTAGTCAACACCAGAGGTCGCCATTATTTAACCTTCATGCCGATGCAACCAGAGTAACAAATCACCTGTCTCAGCCCAGAGTAACAGATCACCTGTCTCAGTCCAGAGTGACAGATCACCTGTCTCAGCCCAGAGTGACAAATCACCTGTCTCAGCCCAGAGTGACAGATCACCTGTCTCAGCCCAGAGTAACAGGTCACCTGTCTCAGCCCAGAGTGACAAATCACCTGTCTCAGCACCAGAGTGACAGATCACCTGTCTCAGCCCAGAGGGACAGATCACCTGTCTCAGCCCAGAGTGACAGATCACCTGTCTCAGCCCAGAGTGACAGATCACCTGTCTCAGCCCAGAGTGACAGATCACCTGTCTCAGCCCAGAGTGACAGATCACCTGTCTCAGCCCAGAGTGACAGATCACCTGTCTCAGCCCAGAGTGACAGATCACCTGTCTCAGCCCAGAGTAACAAATCACCTGTCTCAGTCCAGAGTGACTGATCACCTGTCTCAGCCCAGAGTAACAAATCACCTGTCTCAGCCCAGAGTAACAGATCACCTGTCTCAGCACCAGAGTGACAGATCACCTGTCTCAGCCCAGAGTGACAAATCACCTGTCTCAGTCCAGAGTGACAGATCACCTGACTCAGCCCAGAGTGACAAATCACCTGTCTCAGCCCAGAGTGACAAATCACCTGTCTCAGTCCAGAGTGACTGATCACCTGTCTCAGCCCAGAGTAACAAATCACCTATCTCAGCCCAGAGTGACAAATCACCTGTCTCAGTCCAGAGTGACAGATCACCTGTCTCAGCCCAGAGTAACAGATCACCTGTCTCAGCACCGGAGTAACAAGTCACCTGTCTCAGCACCAGAGTAACAGGTCACCGGTCTCAATACCGGAGTAACAGGTCACTTGTCCCGGCCCAGAGTGACAGATCACCGGTCTCAGCACCGGAGTAACAGGTCACCGGTCTCAGTACCGGAGTAACAGGTCACCGGTCTCAGTACCGGAGTAACAGTTCACCTGTCTCTGCACCAGAGTGACAGATCACCGGTCTCAGTACCGGAGTAACAGGTCACCGGTCTCAGTACCGGAGTAACAGGTCACCGGTCTCAGTACCGGAGTAACAGTTCACCTGTCTCTGCACCAGAGTGACAGGTCACCGGTCTCAGTACCGGAGTGACAGGTCACCGGTCTCAGTACCGGAGTGACAGGTCACCGGTCTCAGTACCGGAGTGACAGGTCACCGGTCTCAGTACCGGAGTAACAGTTCACCTGTCTCTGCACCAGAGTGACAGGTCACCGGTCTCAGTACCGGAGTGACAGGTCACCGGTCTCAGTACCGGAGTGACAGGTCACCGGTCTCAGTACCGGAGTAACAGGTCACCTATTCCGCACAACTGATTCCCATTTGATGCAGTTTTTAATTTCTTTGTCCACGAGCTGTATATCGCCAGGGTACCGCTGAACCCAGTTGTTGGGTTTCCAGGAAGTGATGTGAGGGACTCAATCAGCGCAAATCCAAAAAATACAAGATCGTTGTTTGGACCGATTAGAACTTGTAAAACTCTATTTTAACCGAATTAGTTCTTTGTAAATATTAACTATAACTCGAATCCGAGTGGTGACGATTGCAGCTTTTGTTATGTCTGAAAGCATCTTTATAGTTTAGCTGCGTTAGAAAGCAGCAATGCTTTGTTACAAAATAACTATAATGTTGTAATGGTTACAAGCTGCCAGAATGTAACAATACGTATCGATAAATCTGGTGTGGACTTATAGGCACTGAGGCTGCATTTTGTGCCGACATTTTAATGATTCTGTGACTGCAATTTCAACAACACCAACGCATATATGTAACGCATTTAATATAGCAGAACGTCCGAAGGTGCTTAAAGTGTAATAGTATAGTGATATAACATCACATAAAGTGACACAGCATTGCTGATGTTACAGAACACAAAAATACAGGAGGCAACGATAGTGCCATTGCATAATGGAGTACACAGAATGCAGCAGGGCACATTGCTATATTATACTATACGGTGTTATAATGCAACAATAATGCACGTGATAATAGACAGCCATAGATTGTTACAGTGTAAAATAGAGTACGGTACTATAACAAGGAAGTGAGTTACGCTGCAGCTAAGGGGCGAGTAACAAAGATACCGGATCAACCTATCTCAAAGACACTGCATGGAAGGACAACACGGTGATCACCAGCTGGTGACAGAGTATAAATGACATAATCTGGGTCTATCCAGGAGTTGGGCCGCACATCATTCAGAATCTATTGGAGATAATTTCATCTTTGAGAATGAGTTAAAGGACCAACTTACACCTCTGGGACCTGGGCGGATTCAACTGCAGACGGAGGGTGGGAATATACTCTTTCTAATATAGAATTACATAGAATGTACAGTTTAAAAACGGGCCATTCGGCCCAACAGGTCCATGCTAGCGTTTGTGCATCAGTATATCCTTTCTTAGATAAGGAGATCAAAACTGCACACAATACTATAGGTGTGGTCTCACCAAGGCCCTATATAACTGCAGTAAGACATCCTTGCTCCTGCACTCAAATCCTCTTGCAGTGAAGGCCAACATACCATTATACTTGGTTCCCTCATCCAAATCATTGATATATATTGTGAATAGCTGGGGCCCAAGCACTGATCCCTACGGTACCCCACTAGTCACTGCCTACCATCCCAAAAAAGACCCATTTATTCCTACTCTCTGTTTCCTGTCTGTTAACCAATTCTCAATCTCCATACCAGTATATTACCCCCAATCCCATGTGCTTTAATTTTGCACACTAACCTCTTACGTGGGACTTTATCAAAGGCCTTCTGAAAATCCAAATACACCTTGTCCACTGGTTCTCCTTTATCTATTCTACCAGTTACATCGTCATAAAACTCCAGTAGGTTTGACAAATACGATTTCCCTTTCATAAATCCATGTTGACATTGTCTAATCCCATTGATATTTTCTAAGTGTATTGTTATCACATCCTTTATAATAGACTCTAGCATTTTCCATATTACTGATGTTAGGCTAACCAGTCTGTAGTTCCCTCTTTTCTCTCTCCCTCCTTTTTTAAATAGTTGGGTTACATTTGCCACCCTGCAATGTGCAGGAACTGTTCCATAATCGATAGAATTTTGGAAGATGACAATCAATCCATCCACTATCTTTAGGCTTTCGTTATTGCTCCCAGCTCCCTCCACCAATCTTACTAGTTTAAAGCCTTGTTAGTCAGGAACGTTATGAAAATATGTTTGAATAATCTTTACCCAGTTCGCTGTGAGAATGAGGTACAAGCATAACATGTAATCAGAAAATGGCAATAGATCGGCTACACCTCTAAGATAGACCAAAGGACACCTTTGTGGGATTCTGTTTCTATCCTTCTGTGAGTTATGTCGCTCTTTTCTACTGCCATGATATTATCTCTAATTGGTGCAGCTATTCCGCCCCCTTCTTCCTTCCCCAACCTTTCTGATGATGTTATAACCTGAAACATTTAGTTATCAGTCCTGTTCTTTATGTAGCCAATGTTTCATATTGATACTGTTCTTGAGCCATTGCACAGAGCACTTAACTAGTGGTGGTTGGTTTGAGTTTGTTTGATGGGACAGTGTAGAGGGAGCTTTACTCTGTATCTAACCCTGTACCTACCCTGGGAGTGTTTGATGGGACAGTGTAGAGGGAGCTTTACTCTGTATCTAACCCTGTACCTGCCCTGGGAGTGTTTGATGGGACAGTGTAGAGGGAGCTTTACTCTGTATCTAACCCTGTACCTGACCCTGGGAGTGTTTGATGGGACAGTGTAGAGGGAGCTTTACTCTGTATCTAACCCTGTACCTGCCCTGGGAGTGTTCGAATTCCGGATTTCCAGCACGATCTTCGCTCAGTCTGATGTCATCAGCAAAAAAAAAAATAGAAATTCAAACTGAATGTAAACTGTACGCTTGTACCCTTTAAACACCCGTTCTGTGCACGGTTCAGAGTAACTGCGGATCCTGTCTGAACTAATCCCATACAGCTATATTGCCCCATTATTGGAAATACAATCTGGCTTCAATATCCCGCCAGCTACTTACTCAGTGCATAATCTGTCCAACACTGTGTCCGTGAATGAGTGGCGTGAATTCCACTCCCGCCAAACAGTCCCCCGACATCCTGGTAATCTGCAAAAAGAGGGTCAGAGACATAAGGTGCGTTATTTTCTGCACAACATGGTGACTGCTGTTGCCTGTATCACAGGGGAGATCACACCTCAGCTCCTGGCCCATTTCTGGCAGGTGTGATCGGCGCCTTTCTTTACCGTTGATTGATTTCCCTCGTGCTTTTTACATCCTTTCAAATCCAAAACTCAACCTTTCAATTCAATCTGATGCGGCGACACAGCCGTTTTTTTCTGATCAATTGCTGCATGAGAGAAACTTAATGGTTCGGTCAAAGAGTGGGGCCTCATTCCGCATCTGGGCTGACCCCAAAGTGTCCTGATAAGGGAAATGGCGATAGGTTGATCACTGAGATGCTGTCGATTCAAAATCATCAAAAAAAATCAAAAAGGCAAGAAAATATGTGATAAAGAGCAGTTAGAATGAGGAATTTCTGCTATGATTGTTGATTCAGATTCCACATAGAAATTTAAAAGAGAAATAGATAATTACTTTAAAAAAGAGAATTAAAGGCATCAAGTGCAGGGGATTGGAATAAGGGGCTCATATGGAGCAACACAAGCAAAGAGAGGAAGGGCCGAACGGCCTGTTCGGTCATTCTACGATTTTGAGATCCAAAAATCTGCTTCTAAACTCCTGTTCGCAATTGAACCCGAGCAATGTCCCCCATCGCTGACACTCCCTGTACCACAGCGATGCACCCATGGAAACAGGGGCAATGTACCCCATCCCTGACACCCCCTGTAATACAGTAACCTACCCATGGAAACAGGGGCGATGTACCCCATCCCTGACACCCCCTGTAATACAGTAACCTACCCATGGAAACAGGAGCAATGTACCCCATCCCTGACACCCCCTGTACCACAGTAACCTACCCATGGAAACAGGGGCGATGTACCCCATCCCTGACACCCCCTGTACCACAGTAACCTACCCATGGAAACAGGGGCAATGTACCCCATCCCTGACACCCCCTGTACCACAGTAACCTACCCATGGAAACAGGAGCAATGTACCCCATCCCTGACACCCCCTGTACCACAGTAACCTACCCATGGAAACAGGGGCGATGTACCCCATCCCTGACACCCCCTGTACCACAGTAACCTACCCATGGAAACAGGAGCAATGTACCCCATCCCTGACACCCCCTGTAATACAGTAACCTACCCATGGAAACAGGGGCAATGTACCCCATCCCTGACACCCCCTGTACCACAGCGATGCACCCATGGAAACAGGAGCAATGTACCCCATCCCTGACACCCCCTGTACCACAGTAACCTACCCATGGAAACAGGGGCGATGTACCCCATCCCTGACACCCCCTGTACCACAGTAACCTACCCATGGAAACAGGGGCAATGTACCCCATCCCTGACACCCCCTGTAATACAGTAACCTACCCATGGGAACAGGAGCAATGTACCCCATCCCTGACACCCCCTGTACCACAGTAATCTACCCATGGGAACAGGGGCAATGTACCCCATCCCTGACACCCCCTGTACCACAGTAATCTACGCATGGTAACAGGGGCAATGTACCCCATCCCTGACACAGACTGTACCACAGTAGCCTATGCCCGATCAGGAAAGCATCATCTCGAATTATGCCCATTTTTAGCCGGCTTGAAGAAAACAAATTGCAATCTTATATTATATTTTGCATTTATATGAAGGGTTTTGCTGGAAACTGTTTGGGACAAACTGTTTCCATTGATAGGAGGGTCGGTAACCAGAGACGCAGATTTAAGGTAATTGCCCAAAGAGCCAGAGGGGGAGATGAGGAGAATGTTTTTACGCAGCGAGTTGTTCTGATCTGGAATTCACTGCATGAAAGGGCGGTGGAAGCAGATTCAATAATAACTTTCAAAAGGGGAATTGGATAAATACTTGAAGGGGAAAAATTTGCAGGGCTATTGGGAAAGAGCAGGGGAGGAGTGGGACTAATGGGACAGCTCTTTCAAAACGTCGGCACAGGCACGATGGGCCGAATGGCCTGCTCCTGTGCTGTACGATTCTATGACCATTCGACCCATCTTATTTCATCCATCCAAGATTGAATCTCAAGTCCGACCGATGTTTCGATTTTGGCGGGTTATTGGTGATTTGGAAATGCCCCCTCATACCTTTTGAGATTTGGGAGTATTGTCCTTCGCTGACCAGTCTGTTGAAGGAAGTTCCAAGCGACGGAGACATGAGCTGTGTGTAACTGGGAGTCAGAAAAGGGAACTCGCCGTCAAACTCTGAAAAGTGGAATGGTTGGTCAATTAGTAAGACACCCGGGAGCGATCCTAACACCGGCCTGTGGCGGATTTGTCCCCCCGCAGTGGCGATGACGCAGTTTGTCAGAGGTCAGGAGGTTCATGTTTCTATTTTGTTTCTCGCCCTCTGACAGTAAAAAAAAAACAAGTAAATCACAGACAGGAAGTCGATATTTAAACAGCTGTAATTAGCTCCCAGTTGTTCACGAAGAGTTTGGAGCCTGCACTTCCTGTTCAATGATTAGAAAGAACTAAAACTCCAACAAATAGTTAACCGAGTCCCAATTCTCAACCACAGCATCAATATACAGAAACTTAAAATGAGGTAAATAGCCTTAGAACCGTGAATATTCGCTCTGTACCAAGTACCGAGTCAACTCCAATGAAAAAGCTCTGGTCCTCCCCCATAATCTTCACACTATTTCTTGTGATTATGACTTTATTTCATACCGATTCTGCCATGACTGCAGCTCACGGTCCCGCCTTGTTGCAGTCTCAGTTTCTCGGCCTTGACGCCTCCTCGTGCCTTCCAAGAGTTGGCATCTGACCCACCGTGGTCCGAACACCTGCCCAGGAATCTCCCGTCCATAATCCCACCACTAACTGCGCTGCGCCTCAGCCCCTCTCAGAGGCCACTGTCAGTACATCGTCTCGCTCTCCCTTCTTTCAGAAGCCATGCGCCTCTGTCAAGTAGATCGGGTCTCTCTGCTGACTGAGACCGACCCAATGGCTGAGGTAGGAAGAGGATGAAAAGGAAAAGAGCTGACTTTATCTACACTGGCCAGCAGGAAATTCCACAACGGGAGAGGACGTGCAGAAAATAAATCGGGCGGTGGAAGCGGCTGTAACCCTAACAGGAAACCTGCAGACTCCAGATACAACACTTGGTAAATAGATATATCCCGAGCCACGGACAAACTCTCCTTCCTCATTTCCCGCTCTACCAATTGAGCCTTTCCTTTCTTCATCACAGCACAAAACGTGAACTGGAATTTGTAACACTATTGATTCAGCAAATCTACCTAGAGAGACGGGGACAGAGAGACAGAGAGGGACAGAGAGAGACATACAGAGAGGGAGAGAGGCAGAGACAGACAGACACAGAGACAGGGAAACAGAGAGAGAGAGAGAGAGAGGGACAGACAGATAGACAGAGAGAGCCAGAGAGGGACAGGGAGTGAGAGACAAAGGGAGCCAAAGAGGGATATAGGGAGAGACAGAGAGGGACAGAGAGTGAAATAGACAGAGACAGACAGACAGAGAAGGACAGGGAGAGACAGATAGACAGAGAGAGAGACAGTGGCAGACTGAAACAGAGACAGACACAGAGAGTTAGAGAGGGAGGGAGGGAGAGAGACAGAGACAGACAGAGATAAAATGAGACAAAAAGAGTCATAGATAGAGGGAGTCACAGAGACCGAAAGAGAGAAAGAGATAGAGAAAGAGACAGAAAGAGGCGGACAGAGGCAGAGACAGGGAGAGAAGCAGAGAGACAGAGAGGGACAGAGAGAGAGAAGAAACAGTGAGAGGCAGAAACAGAGAGAGACAGTAAGCGAGATAAACACAAGTTAGGGACAATCAGAAACAGGCTGGGAGACGGAGACAGGGATAGAGCCAAATAGAGACAGATAAAAACAGACAGAGATACAGAGAGTGGGAAAGAGAGATAGAAGGGGAGAGGCAATGATAGGGAGTCAAGGACAGAAAATAGAGATTCAGAGCTGGAAAAGGATAGAGACAATGATGGAGGGAGACAGGTAAAAGGAGTCACAAGGAAACAGATAGAAACAGGCGATAGAGAAAAGCAAAGTGAGAGACAACACATGAGAAAGACACGGAGAGAGACACACAGACAGACAGATAGACAGATGGAAACATAGAGACAAAAAGTTAGAGATGGAGAGAAAAGGAGGGACAAAGAGAGAGAGAAAAAATATAGGGAAAAAAATAAAGAGAGAGAAAGTAAGCAAACGAGAGAGGAAAAGAGAGAAAAGGAAAGCGGTGAATTCCAAGTGGATTTTTTCCCCATTCTCACTCCATGAAGCGGTCGTGGGCAGACATTCTCAATTTGAGCGCATAGGATTGGTCCCTAGCAGCATTGCGAGGGAGCCCTGCCTTGTAAACAGTAACCACTGCCTATTGGATATGACTAAAGTTTTCTTTCAAAACTTTTGAACTGGAGGCTAGGCTAAATTCCTCTGACAAATACGGTGCAATCGACGTGATGTTTAACACATTTCCTGATCTGACGAGGAGCCTAATTCTGCTGTTGTTCCCGCACCATCGTGTGTCAGCACTGAAACTAAAGACAAACGGGCCTGACTCATTGATGACCGAGCAGGAGGATATTAACAATAATGAAGACTGTTCGTCTATATACATCTATGCAACTAACCCTCACTCTCTCTCTCCCTCTGTCTGTCCACCTGTTTCTCCGCCCCTCTGCCCCTCTCCTTCCTCTGATCCCTACAACAAATACCAAAAGCCTATGGATAGCTTCATCTCAAACAGAGAGACCATTTGCTGGGCTGTCTCGGCCAACGTCTACACATCCCAACTCGAGATCCATGCCAGCGAGCGCCCATGTGCTCGCCCAATCCAGATCACAGCAGATACTCGCCCATTCGTCCGGGTCCTCCTGAATCTCAGCACCTCGGAGAGATTCACTTCGTGCGTCCTTGGCCGCCTCCCACCAGCTGATTGTTGATCACACAATTACTCCCTGTTTGCTTCAAGCAAGGAAACCTTCACGGCTTTTACTCTCTGCGACAAACGCCCTAACCCCAAAACCGCCCCCTCTCCTACAACCTCTAACCTGTAGTGACGAAACAACGTCATGCCGACTTGACCTATCCCTTAATCTTTGAATCCATTCAAACCAATTTATGCCCAGCCCCCCACCCCCACCCCCACTCCCTCAGCATTTTAACAATGGCTGGGCTGGTTGAGACGTGTCGGCGGGTTCAGCACGGGTTAGTTACAGAGTAAAGCTCCCTCTACACTGTCCCATCAAACACTCCCAGGGCAGGTACAGGGTTAGATACAGAGTAAAGCTCCCTCTACACTGTCCCATCAAACACTCCCAGGGCAGGTACAGGGTTAGATACAGAGTAAAGCTCCCTCTACACTGTCCCATCAAACACTCCCAGGGCAGGTACAGGGTTAGATACAGAGTAAAGCTCACTCTACACTGTCCCATCAAACGCTCCCAGGGCAGGTACAGGGTTAGTTACAGAGTAAAGCTCCCTCTACACTGTCCCATCAAACACTCCCAGGGCAGGTACAGGGTTAGATACAGAGTAAAGCTCCCTCTACACTGTCCCATCAAACACTCCCAGGGCAGGTACAGGGTTAGTTACAGAGTAAAGCTCCCTCTACACTGTCCCATCAAACATTCCCAGGGCAGGTACAGGGTTAGATACAGAGTAAAGCTCCCTCTACACTGTCCCATCAAACACTCCCAGGGCAGGTACAGGGTTAGATACAGAGTAAAGCTCCCTCTACACTGTCCCATCAAACATTCCCAGGGCAGGTACAGGGTTAGATACAGAGTAAAGCTCCCTCTACACTGTCCCATCAAACACTCCCAGGGCAGGTACAGGGTTAGATGCAGAGTAAAGCTCCCTCTACACTGTCCCATCAAACACTCCCGGGGCAGGTACAGGGTTAGATACAGAGTAAAGCTCCCTCTACACTGTCCCGTCAAACACTCCCAGGGCAGGTACAGGGTTAGATACAGAGTAAAGTTCCCTCTTGCACGGCTCTAATAATGAACATTTACCTCAGCCTCTGAGAAGCGCCCCCTTTTGGACATAAGAACATAAGAAATAGGAGCAGGAGTAGGCCATTCGGCCCCTCGAGCCTGCTCCGCCATTCAATCAGATCATGGCTGATCTTCGACCTCAACTCCACTTTCCCGCCCGATCCCCATATCCCTCGATTCCCTAGAGTCCAAAAATCTATCGATCTCAGCCTTGAATGCACTCAATTACTCAGCATCCACAGCATCTGGGGTAGACAATTCCAAAAATTCACAACCCTCTGAGTGAAGAAATTCCTCCTCATCTCAGTCCTAAATGGCCGATCACTTATCCTGAGACTAGTTCTGGACTCTCCAACCAGCGGAAACAACCTCTCAGCATCTACCCTGTGAAGCCCACTCTGAATCTTATATGTTTCAATGTGATCACCTCTCATCTTCTAAACTCCAGAGAGTATCGGCCTATTCTACTCAATCTTTCCTCATAGGACAACCCTCTCAACCCAGGAATCAATCTGGAATCATAGAAAGTTACGGCACAGAAGGAGGCCATTCGGCCAATCCTGTCTGTGCCCGTGAACCTAGTTCATCGAGTGAACCTTTGTTGCACCGCCTCTAATGCAAGTATATTCTTCCTTAGATAAGGAGACCAAAACTGTACGCAGTACTCCAGGTGAGGTCTCACCAAAACCCTGTATAATTGTAGCAAGACTTCCTTAGTCTTGTACTTGCAATAAAGGCCAGCATGCCATTTGCCTTCCTAATTGCCTGCTGTACCTGCAGGCTAACTTTTTGTGCTTCTTGTACGAGGAAACCCAAATCTCTCTGAACACCAACATTTAATAGTTTCTCACCATTTAAAAAATATTCTGTTCCGGCTATTCAGAATTTTGTATTCTCTGCACTTCACGCACCACCATCCCTGTCCGCCTCTGAGACTCAAGGTACTGAAATGTTATAGTTTTCTCCTGAAAAGACTAATCCTTGCAGGAACTAGGATGTTCCTGTCGCCAATTAATTTTATTCGGGACTCTTACAGCCTGGTGATGGAAAAGAGCTTCATTCGATGTGATCTAGAGTGAAGTCGAGCCCTGACCCCGGGAGGGAAGACAGCGCTTCTGTAACGTTTACCCCGTTACGTCGGTGATAATTTGAGTGAAACGGCGGGGTTCTCACTGCTGAATGACCGAACTCACCGTAAAAGCCGAGATCCAGCTCTGACGGGACCTGCTGGAGGGGCCCATCACAATAAAAGCCTTGTTGTGGATAATTCTTCATTCCCGAGATAAATGAAAAGGGCCGATCTGTGGGAAAATTAAAGTATTTTACAATCAGGAATTTAATTTTCACCTTTCCCATTTTTCCGTTTCACTCCTGCTTTAACCGTTCTCTCATTTCACCAAGGCGGTGCCTAATTTAACGTTTTATAAGAACATAAGAAATAGGAGCAGGAGTAGGCCAATCGGCCCCTCGAGCCTGCTCCGCCATTCAATAAGATCATGGCTGATCTGATCCTAACCTTAAATCTAAATTCATGTCCAATTTCCTGCCCGCTCCCAGTAACCCCTAATTCCCTTTACTTCTAGGAAACTGTCTATTTCTGTTTTAAATTTATTTAATGATGTAGCTTCCACAGCTTCCTGGGGCAGCAAATTCCACAGACCCTCTGAGTGAAGAAGTTTCTCCTCATCTCAGTTTTGAAAGAGCAGCCCCTTATTCTAAGATTATGCCCCCTAGTTCTAGTTTCACCCATCCTTGGGAACATCCTTACCGCATCCACCCGATCAAGCCCCTTCACAATCTTATATGTTTCAATAAGATCACCTCTCATTCTTCTGAACTCCAATGAGTAGAGTCCCAATCTACTCAACCTCTCCTCATATGTCCGCCCCCTCATCCCCGGGATTAACCGAGTGAACCTTCTTTGTACTGCCTCGAGAGCAAGTATGTCTTTTCTTAAGTATGGACACCAAAACTGTATGCAGTATTCCAGGTGCGGTCTCACCAATACCTTATATAACTGCAGCAATACCTCCCTGTTTTTATATTCTATCCCCCGAGCAATAAAAGCCAACATTCCGTTGGCCTTCTTGATCACCTGCTGCACCTGCATACTAACTTTTTGATTTTCTTGCACTAGGACCCCCAGATCCCTTTGTACTGCAGTACTTTCCAGTTTCTCGCCATTAAGGTAATAACTTGCTCTCTGATTTTTCCTGCCAAAGTGCATAACCTCACATATCTATCATATATCTATAGATTAACGAAACATTGGTTAATCCGAGGCGGTAAAGGTCCTTTCTATCATCCTGGGCGAGGTTCGAGTGAAACTTGAAAAAACTTTAGTTTTTCGCCTTTGAGAAGTGGTGACTGAATGGCGACCTTCTCCAGGGGTGTGAGTTAGTGACCGGTCCAGGGAGGTACATCGCCAGCACTGCTTCAAACTAACCCGCGTTAAACTAACAGGAAAGGGCGGGGGCGGGGGGGGGGGGGGGCGGGGGACGACACGGGGTCAAACGGGGCAAAGGGGGATTTAGGACTGATGTCAAGAAATTCTTCTTCACTTGAAGAGTTGGGAATGAACTCCGGTTGGGAATTGAGACAAGACACCTGGAGTTAGTTAAAGAGCGAGGTAAGCGTCGTGATGGTGCAAGGGACGTGTGTCTAGACGGATTCCCGAGGATGGGGCATGGGGCGTGTGTCTAGACGGATTCCCGAGGATGGGGCATGGGGTGTGTGTCTAGACGGATCCCCGAGGATGGGGCATGGGGTGTGTGTCTAGACGGATTCCCGAGGATGGGGCATGGGGTGTGTGTCTAGACGGATCCCCGAGGATGGGGTATGGGGCGTGTGTCTAGACGGATTCCCGAGGATGGGGCATGGGGTGTGTGTCTAGACGGATCCCCGAGGATGGGGCATGGGGTGTGTGTCTAGACGGATTCCCGAGGATGGGGCATGGGGTGTGTGTCTAGACGGATCCCCGAGGATGGGGTATGGGGCGTGCGTCTAGACGGATTCCCGAGGATGGGGCATGGGGTGTGTGTCTAGACGGATCCCCGAGGATGGGGCATGGGGTGTGTGTCTAGACGGATCCCCGAAGATGAGGCGTGTGTCTAGACGGATCCCCGAGGATGGGGCATGGGGCGTGTGTCTAGACGGATCCCCGAGGATGGGGTATGGGGTGTGTGTCTAGACGGATTCCCGAGGATGGGGCATGGGGTGTGTGTCTAGACGGATCCCCGAGGATGGGGCAAGGGGCGTGTGTCTAGACGGATCCCCAAGGATGGGGCTTGGGGTGTGTGTCTAGACGGATCCCCGAGGATGGGGCATGGGGTGTGTGTCTAGACGGATCCCCGAGGATGGGGCAAGGGGCGTGTGTCTAGACGGATCCCCGAGGATGGGGCGTGTGTCTAGACGGATCCCCGAGGATGGGGTGTGTGTCTAGACGGATCCCCGAGGATGGGGCTGGTTAAATCCTCGCCAGTATCCGTCTGCTCATCCCGTGGAATCTCTACTTTATACGCTAAATATTTAGTGCAGAAAACGGAATTGTAAATGTTCTGAACGGTATAAACCACAATTCAGACTTTTAATAAATCATTGATGTTGGTGAGATTTCGAAGGCGGTTGGGAAAGTTGCTCAGCGAGGCCCGTGATCCTCTCGAGTTTTATTTTACAATAACAGGCGGTGGGACCCCATCACAGGAAAGAGGTCCCGGGGGACACACGAGGTTTAGTCTCAACGCTTCGTGGAAATAATTTCGTCACAGATGATGTCCGAATGGTCAAGTTTCTCTGTCACACCAGGTGAGGCTTGGCAGAAAAAAAAACGGATGGAGTTCAGCAGAAAATTAAAACACTAATATTTCAACTCTAGAAAAAGGGAGAGGGGCGGAGAGACAGAGAAAGAGGGGGACAGAGAGAGACACAGAAACAGAGCCAGGCAGAGAAATGGAGAGACAGAGTGAGAGGCAGAGACACGGAGAGGGAGCGACAGAGAAAGAGAGAGAGAGATAGAGAGGTAGATAGAGAAAGACAGCGAGAGAGGCAGAGACACAGAGACAGACAGGGAGAGTGAGAGAGAGAGAGAGAGAGAGATAGAGAGAGAGACATTGTCGGAGAGAGAGAGACAGAGAGAATGAGAAAAAGAAAGATAGAGACAGAGACAGAAAGAGTAAGGGAGCAACAGAGAGAGGGAGACAGAGAGAGATGGAGAGAGACGGAGAGAGGGAGACAGAGAGAGACAGAGACGGAGAGAGGGAGACAGAGAGAGAGAGACAGAGACATAGAGAGGCAGATAGAGAAAGACAACGAGAGAGGCAGAGACATAGAGACAGACAGGGAGAGTGAGAGAGACACACACACAGTCAGAGAGAAAGAGGCAGAGACAGAGAGAGAGACACAGAGAGAGAGACAGGGAGAATGAGAAAAAGAAAGATAGAGACAGAGACAGAAAGAGTGAGGCAGCGACAAAGAGAGGGAGACAGAGAGAGACAGAAAGAGAGGGAGACAGAGAGAGATAGAGAGAGGAGGAGAGAGGGAGACAGATAGGGAGACAGAGAGAGAGAGATGACAGAGAGAGATACACAGTCAGAGAGAGAGAGAGAGAGAGTGAGAAAAAGAAAGATAGAGATAGAGACAGAAAGAGTGAGAGAGCGACAGAGAGAGGCGGAGAGAGGGAGACAGAGAGAGACGGAGAGAGACGGAGAGAGGGAGACAGAGAGAGAGAGAGTGAGAAAAAGAAAGATAGAGACAGAGACAGAAAGGGTGAGAGAGCGACAGAGAGAGGCGGAGAGAGGGAGACACAGAGAGAGAGAGAGAGGCGGAGAGAGGGAGAGAGAGACAGAGAGGGGAGGAGAGAGGGAGACAGAGAGAGACTGGGGGATTTAGAAAGAATAAGAAAAAGAGACACCCGGCGGAGAGATTCCACTGACCTGCTTAATAACAAACCGAAGCGGTTCGCGTCCCGTGGCGGTCCCGGAGTGCAAATGAAGCGACTCTCGCTGAATCCTCTGCTCTCCCGGCCGCGCTCTGTGACATTGCCCCCTTGCAGGCTGTAGTTATAGGGTCTCCGGCCCTCTCATTGCTCTGGTCCGAGGGGCGTTGATTCCTGGGTCCAGCCCACAGACCGCAGCGTCGTGACCGGCCGTGGCACAGATTCCGTGACGTCGCCGAGTCTAAAATGGGTCACGACGTGTTAGATAAACAGCGGCAGCAGAAAGCGCGGATTTAGCAGGAAATGTATCCTAACTCCAGGGGACTGACCCGTCCTGGGTTTAAAGGTTCAGGGGCCCTGTTTACAACAACTGTCATAAAACTCAGCATTCAACCAACTCTCAACAAACCTCATATTTAATGAAGTTATTTAACCAATGGGAATATAAAGCCAAACCTTGGAGATTTTCACTGTAATCCTAATTAGATAAAGTTAACACTTGGTTACTGTGTCGTGTTAGTGGGTTTGGGGGAGGGGATTTCTATTAGGTTTAAATGCGGCCTCGTTGTAAAATTGTAATAACTTCAATCAGTGCAGGTTAAAACTTCAAACAATATTTTTGTTTTTAAAAACCTGACTGCTTAAGGAATGTTTTTGACGTTTTAGAACTCGTTCCACGCTCCTTACAATAAACGGAAAGTGAAATATCAACACAAGCGTATAATATAAAATGTGATTTATACAGTAGATCGAGCGGATAGGAGGAATGAAGAGAGACAGAGAAAATGAGAGAGAGAGGGAGAGAGAGAAAGGAACCAGATATACACAGAGAGATACAGAGAGAGATTGAGCGAGAAATACAGGGAGAGAGAGAGAGACAGAGAGAGGTAGAGAGAGACACATAAGGAAACAGATAAACAGAGAGAGATACAGGGAGAGAGAGACAGGCAGAGAGAGGGAGAGAGACACACACACAAGGAAACAGATAAACAGAGAGGGATACAGGGAGAGAGAGACAGACAGGGAGAGAGAGAGACACACACAAGGAAACAGATAAACAGAGAGAGATACAGGGAGAGAGAGACAGGCAGAGAGAGGGAGAGAGAGACACACACAAGGAAACAGATAAACAGAGAGGGATACAGGGAGAGAGAGACAGACAGGGAGAGAGAGAGACACACAAGGAAACAGATAAACAGAGAGAGATACAGGGAGAGACAGACAGACAGAGAGAGGGAGAGAGACAGAGAGAGAGGGAGAGAGAGACATAGAAAGAGAGGGAGGGAGAGCGACAGAGAGAGAGGGAGGGAGAGAGACAGAGAGAAATAGGGAGAGAAAGACATAGAGAGACAGAGAGAGACATAGAAAGAGAGGGAGGGAGAGACAGACAGAGGGGGAGGGAGAGAGAGACAACGAGAAAGAGAGAGACAGAGAGAGAGAGAGAGAGACAACGAGAGAGAGGGAAAGATTCACAAAGAAACAGATATACAGATAGAGATACAGAGAGAGAATGAGAGAGAGACAGATAGTGAGAGAGATACAGAGAAAGAGAGGGAGACACAGACAGATAGAGTGAGATTCATGGAGAAAGGAGCACAGGACAACGCGAGTACAGACAAGGAGTTTCTCGGGCCCTGGGCGGTTTAGTGACGGGCGGCGCTTTTCCGACTGTTTCCAACTGCAAGGAAGTGGAATGCCTGATTTAAGGAGATGACTCAGAATAACAGACCTGGATTTAAGCGCAGTGTGATTTAAAACTCAGGCTTTAACTTCCAGCAAATCGAAGTTTGTTGTGGGGAATCTGTACATTTATTCCGAGATTGAGGCAGTACGGAGAAAGTTTTCGGTAACTGAAGCAATAATCCGTGTTTGTGATTTAATAACAACTATCATCGGCTTTTAAATCCGTTCACTTTTAATACAGTAATCGTGTTTTAAAAATGTGGCAGAATTGACCAAACTCGAGATCTCTCAGCGCGGGTGGGACTGAGCAAAACCGTGGGACCTGATAAGAGGAGGCGGGCTGGACCTGGACTAAGAACTGACCTCCCCGCGGGTCACTGACCACACGTGGCCCTGACCATGCAGACTGTGTCCGGTGTGATCGGACCTGGGGATTGGGGCAAGAATTCACCGTCCGCGGTAAGGAAAGAACTCTTGTGTCGTGTCTCAGTCCTGAATATTCACTCTCTGTAACACAGACGGACCAAAGTCACCCAGACCTGAGGTTAAACTTAGAGCTAATCTCCCAGGTTTGCATTGAACGGAAGTCCTATGTCATCAGTTCTCTCGGAAACACCTCTCGCTGTTACCTACATAGAATTCCAGAGAATTTACAGCACAGAAACAGGCCATTCGGCCCAAAGAAAACAACCCCAGCCTATTCTTTCTCCCTCATGTGTTTATCCAGCTTCCCCTTAAATCCATCTACACTATTCACCTCAACTACTCCTTGTGGGAGCGAGTTCCACATTCTCACCACTCTCTGGGCAAAGAAGTTTCTCCTGAATTCCCCATTGGATTTATTAGTGACTATCTTATATTTATGATTCTATGATTCTATGATTCTATGATTTATGACCCCTAGTTCTGGTCTCCCCCACAAGTGGAAACATCTCTGCATCTACCCTATCAAACCCTTTCATAATTTACAAACCCTTTATCAGGTCACCCCTCAGAGGAGAGAGTCCCAGCCTGTTCAGTCTTTGCTGATAATTTTACCCCCTCCGTTCTGGCGCAGAGCTCGGTTATTGGGTGTGAACAAATACTAACAACCCACAAATCTATCAGACTGGGGAGAGTGGGGGGAATTTCAAATAGTTCAGGCGCCTTGATCTGATATAATGCAGTGGAATATGCCCCGTTTTACAGGTTAATAAACAAACTACTGGCTGCTGGGTGGGTTTGTGGGTTTTATCTGGGGTCGGGGGTCCCAGCTCGTCCGACACTCCCCACAGCACAGTGTTGCTGAATTATTTAGTGCTTGGGAAGTGTTTGAATAAAGCACGTGTTGTACAGATTGGGTTTAAAGGTATAAAAACACAGCGCGGTTCTGGAGAAACGAGCCGGGAGCTGGCGGTATCCCATCGATGTGTAAATCTGCCCCGAATGATAATTAACAATTTCACAATCCTGGTCTATTCGACAAGACCAACGAAATCCACCCATTTTTAAGCGTTACGTGTGGAATACAAAGTTAGGGAATTTCACCAGGGATTTAAAACACTCAGAGGGAATCTGTAATATTTCCAGTGAGGGTCGACAGTATTTGGCCAGTGGGATCGGCTTCAGATCACATCACAGCCGTTACAGTATGTCCTCACAGTCGTTTTCATAAGTTAGAGATTGTAAAACAGTGCGTTTACTCTTCCACTGGAAACAATGATCATAGGAACACGTCCTGAATGGGCGGAGGGGTGAATCTAATCGTTGTATGAAACACATCACTCTGCTCACTTCACTCACCCGATGTCAGCATCAAACACTCCCAGGGCAGGTTCAGGGTTAGATACAGAGTAAAGCTCCCTCTACACGGTCCCATCAAACACTCCCAGAGCAGGTACAGGGTTAGATACAGAGTAAAGCTCCCTCTACACGGTCCCATCAAACACTCCCAGAGCAGGTACAGGGTTAGATACAGAGTAAAGCTCCCTCTACACTGTCCCATCAAACACTCCCAGGGCAGGTACAGGGTTAGATACAGAGTAAAGCTCCCTCTACACTGTCCCATCAAACACTCCCAGGGCAGGTACAGGGTTAGATACAGAGTAAAGCTCCCTCTACACTGTCCCATCAAACACTCCCAGGGCAGGTACAGGGTTAGATACAGAGTAAAGCTCCCTCTACACTGTCCCATCAAACACTCCCAGGGCAGGTACAGGGTTAGATACAGAGTAAAGCTCCCTCTACACTGTCCCATCAAACACTCCCAGGGCAGGTACAGGGTTAGATACAGAGTAAAGCTCCCTCTACACTGTCCCATCAAACACTCCCAGGGCAGGTACAGGGTTAGATACAGAGTAAAGCTCCCTCTACACTGTCCCATCAAACACTCCCAGGGCAGGTACAGGGTTAGATACAGAGTAAAGCTCCCTCTACACTGTCCCATCAAACACTCCCAGGGCAGGTACAGGGTTAGATACAGAGTAAAGCTCCCTCTACACTGTCCCATCAAACACTCCCAGGGCAGGTACAGGGTTAGATACAGAGTAAAGCTCCCTCTACACTGTCCCATCAAACACTCCCAGGGCAGATACAGTACGGGTTAGATACAGAGTGTAGCTCCCTCTACACTGCCCAATCATTCTGATACGGTGTCTGTATACACAGGGTTAAACACATTCTGATATATAGTCAGCATTCACAGGATTAACCACATTCCAATACAGGGTCAGTACACACAGACTTAAACACATTCTGATACAGGGTCGGTACACATAGGGTTAAACAGTTTATGATACTGGTTCAGTACATACAGAGTTAAACACATTCTGATACAGGATCCATACATATAGGATTAAACACATTCTGATACAGTGTTGGTACACACACAGGGTTCACCACATTCTGATACATGCTCAGTTTACCTAGCGTTAAAAACTTTCTGATGCTCGGTCAGTACACATAGGGTCAAGCACATTCTGATACAGGGCCAGTATACACAGGGTTAAATATATTCTGCTGCAGGGTCGGTACACAAAGGGTTAAAAACATTCTGCTACGAGGTCGGTACACTCAGGGTTAGACATATTCAGATACCCTGTCAATGCACATAGGATTAAATGCCTCCATGGCCTCACCCCTCCCTATCTCGGTAACATCCTCCAGCCCTTCAAACCCCCGCCCCGCTCCCCACCTCATCATTTGTAATGTTATATCTGACATCTAATATTGGAGGAGCAGAAATTTCCTCCAGTTAAATATTGGGAAGACCGAACCCATTGTCTTCTGGTCCCTGCCACAAACTCCGTTCCCAAGCAACCGACACCATCCCTCTCCCTGGCCACTGTCCCAGGCTGAACCAGACTGTTCATAACCTTGGCCTCCGATTTGACCCTGAGTTGAACTTCTGACCCCATATCCTCTCCATCACCAAGACCGCCTACTTCCACCTCCATCACATCACCCATCTCTGCCCCTGCCTCAGCTCATCTGCTGCTGAAACCTTCCAGACTCGACTATTCCAATGCTCTCCTGGCCGGCCTCCCACCATACACCCTCATTAAACTTGAGCTCATCCAAAACTCTGCCCCTGTATCCTAACTCGCACCAAGTCCCGTTCACCCATCACCCTCTGTGCTCGCTGACCTACATTGGCTCCCAGTCTGGAAACACCTCAATTTTAAAATGATCATCCTCCTGTTCAAATCCCTCCATGGCCCTCGCCCCTCCCTATCTCTGTAACCTCCTCCAGCCCTATAACCCTCCGGGTACGGTAGCAGAGTGGTTATGCAGAGGCCTAGACTAAAATCCAGAGTTATGAGTTCAAATCCTACCATGGCAGCTGGGGAATTTAAATTCAATTAAATAAAAATCTGGAATTAAAATACTAGTATCAGTAATGGTGGCCATGAAACTACTGTATTGTCGTAAAAACCCATTCCTTTAGGGAAGGAAACCTGCCGTCCTTACCTAGTCTGGCCTATATGTGACTCCAGACCCACAGCAATGCGGTTGATTATTAATGGCCGAGCAAGCCACTCAGTTGTAAAATCTCGCTACGAAAAGTCATATACAAGAATAAAACCGGACGGACCACTAGGCACTGTGGGAGAACCGTCACCACATGGACTGCAGCGGTTCAAGAAGGTGGCTCACCACCACCTTCTCAAGGGCAATTAGGGATGGACAATAAATGCTGGTGACGCCCACATCTAATGAATAAATAAAAGAGAAGATCTCTCCAATTCTGGCCTCTTGTCCATCCTCCACTCCCTTTGCCCCGCCATTGGTGGCCGTGCCTTCTGCTGCCTCGACCACAAGCTCTGGAATTCCCTCCCTAAACCTCTCCCCCTTTAAGACGCTCCTTAAAACCTACCTCTTTGAACAAGCTTTTGGTCACCTGTCCTAATATCTCCTTATGTGGCTCGGTGTTAAATTTTGTCTGATTTGTCTGGTGAAGCGCCTTGGGACGTTTTACTACGTTAAAGCTGAATAAATGAACGTTGTTGATCTGTTAATTCCGGCACCTTGTTCACCTCCACCCTTTTAAGGTCGTCTAAGTCCCACTCTCTGGAATTCCGTGCATTAAAACTCTCCACCTCCCTTTCCTCCTTTGAGAACTTCTTTAAAGCCGACCGCTTCAACCAACTTTTGGTCACCCCTCCTAATATCTCCTTCTATGGCCCTGCGTTCATTTTTTTTTCCCGATTACGCCTCTGTGAAGCCCTGGGACGTTTCTCTAATTAAAGGCGCTTTAGGAGCGCGAGTTGTTGTTGTTGCTGTTGTTGTTGTTGTTGTTAATTGAGCAGCACCCTCTGGTGGGCACCACAGGTACTACATCACGCCCAATGCTGGTGCGACAGCACCGACCGCTTAACTTCCTGTTTGGGAAGATAGGCCCAAAAACTCACAATTAATTGCAGCTTGCAGCTTTTGAGATGCAGGAGTTTGAAGCGTGATGTGTAATCGTGAAGTTTCCGAACCTGCCTTTTCCTATGATTAGGTTGGGAGATTCAGACATGTGGAGTTGGTGGAGAGATGCTACTTATCTCATGTGGACTATTTCACTTGTGTTGTGCGTTCGCTAAGCCTCACCTCAGACCTCACTCTCAACCTCATCTCAGATCTCACTCTCAACCTCATCTCAGATCTCACTCTCAACCTCATCTCAGATCTCACTCTCTACCCCTCTATATCTCACTCTCAACCTCATCTCAGATCTCACTCTCAACCTCATCTCAGATCTCACTCTCTACCCCTCTATATCTCACTCTCAACCTCATCTCAGATCTCACTCTCTACCCCTCTATATCTCACTCTCAACCTCATCTCAGATCTCACTCTCTACCCCTCTATATCTCACTCTCTACCTCACCTCAAATCTCATTCTCAACCTCATCTCAGATCTCACTCTCTATCCCTCTATATCTCACTCTCTACCTCACCTCAGATCTCGCTCTCTACCCCTCTATATCTCAATCTCTACCTCACCTCAGATCTCGCTCTCTACCCCTCTATATCTCAATCTCTACCTCACCTCAGATCTCGCTCTCTACCCCTCTATATCTCACTCTCAACCTCATCTCAGATGTCGCTCTCTACCTCACCCCAGATCTCACTCTCTACCTCACCCCAGATCTCACTCTCAACCTCATTTCAGATCTCTCTCTACCCCTCTATATCTCACTGTCAACCTCATCTCAGATCTCACTCTCAACCTCATCTCAGATCTCACTCTCAACCTCATCTCAGATCTCACTCTCTACCCCTCTATATCTCACTCTCTACCCCTCTATATCTCACTCTCAACCTCATCTCAGATGTCGCTCTCTACCTCACCCCAGATCTCACTCTCAACCTCATTTCAGATCTCTCTCTACCCCTCTATATCTCACTGTCAATCTCATCTCAGATCTCACTCTCAACCTCATCTCAGATCTCATTCTCAACCTCATCTCAGATCTCACTCTCAACCTCATCTCAGATCTCACTCTCTACCCCTCTATATCTCACTCTCAACCTCATCTCAGATCTCACTCTCTACCCCTCTATATCTCACCTCAGATCTCATTCTCAACCTCATCTCAGTTCTCACTCTCTATCCCTCTATATCTCACTCTCTACCTCACCTCAGATCTCGCTCTCTACCCCTCTATATCTCAATCTTTACCTCACCTCAGATCTCACTCTCAACCTCATCTCAGATCTCACTCTCTATCCCTCTATATCTCACTCTCTACCCCTCTATATCTCACTCTCTACCCCTCTATATCTCACTCTCAACCTCATCTCAGATGTCGCTCTCTACCTCACCCCAGATCTCACTCTCTACCTCACCCCAGATCTCACTCTCAACCTCATCTCAGATCTCACTCTCTACTGCTCTTTATCTCACTCTCTACCTCACCTCAGATCTCACACTCTATCTCTCTAGATCTCTCTCTACCCCTCTATATCTCACTCTCTACCCCTCTATATATCTCTCTCAACCTCACCTCAGATCTCACACTCTATCTCTCTAGATCTCTCTCTACCCCTCTATATCTCACTCTCTACCTCTCTATATCTCACTCTCTACTCCATTATATCTCACTCTCTACCTCTCTATATCTCACTCTCTACCTCACCTCAGATCTCACCCTCTACCTCATCTCAGATCTCACTCTCTACCTCTCTATATCTCACTCTCTACCTCTCTATATCTCACTCTCTACCTCACCTCAGATCACAGTCTCTACCTCATCTCAGATCTCACCCCCTACCTCTCTATATCTCACTCTCTATCTCTGTCTATCTCAATCTCACTCCTCTCTCTATTTCACTCTCTATCTCTATATCTCACGCTGTACCTCTCTGCCTATCTCACCGTCTACCCCTCAGTCTATCCCATTCTCTATGTCTCTCTATCTCACTCTCTACCTCTGTCTATCTTACTCTCTACCTCTGTCTATTTCACTCTCTACCTCTGTCTATCTCACTCTCTACCTCTGTCTATCTCACTTTCTACCCCACTGTCTATCTCACTCTCTACCACTGCCTATCTCACTCTCACTCATCTCTCTAATTCACTCTCTACCTTTCTGTCTATATGCCACTCTCTACCTCTATTTATCTCACTCTCACTCCTCTCTCTATTTCACTCTCTACCTCTCTGTCTATCTCAATCTCTATCCCCCCTGTCTATCTCACTCTCTACTCCTCTATCTATCTCACTCCCTATCTCTGTCTATCTCACTATCATAGAACCATAGATTCATACAGCAAAGAAGGAGGCCTTTCAGCCCATTGTACCCATGCGGTCTCTTTGCAAGATCTATCAAATTACTTTCACTTCTGTGCTCTGTCCCCATAGCCCTGTATTTTTTTTGTTTTCAAGCCAAATTCCCCTTTTGAAAGTTATTATTGAATCTGCTTCCACCGCCCTTTCAGGCAGCGCATTCCAGATCAGAACAACTCGCTGCGTAAAAAAATTCTCATCTCCCCTCTGGTTGTTCCCAATTACCTTAAATCGGTGTCCTCTGGTTACCGACCCTCCCCCCACTGGAAACAGTTTCTCCCCATCGACTCGATCAAAACCCCTCATGATTTTGAACACCTCGATCAAATCCCAGCTTCTCCAGTCTCTCTATGTAACTGAAGTTCCTCATCCCTGGCACCATTCTGGTAGCAACTCGCCAAGGCTTCTTCGACAGCACCTCCCAAACCCGCGACCTCTACCACCTAGAAGGACAAGGGCAGCAGGCACATGGGAACAACATCACCTGCACGTTCCCCTCCAAGTCACACACCATCCCGACTTGGAAATATATCGCCGTTCCTTCATCGTCGCTGGGTCAAAATCCTGGAACTCCCTTCCTAACAGCACTGTGGGAGAACCGTCACCACACGGACTGCAGCGGTTCAAGAAGGCGGCTCACCACCACCTTCTCAAGGGCAATTAGGGATGGGCAATAAATGCCGGCCTCGCCAGCGACGCCCACATCCCATGAACGAATTTTTTAAAAAAATCTCCTCTGCACCCTCTCTAAGGCCTTGACATCCTTCCTAAAGTGTGGTGCCCAGAATTGGACACAATACTCCAGCTGGGGCCTCACCAGTGATTTATAAAGGTTTAGTATAACTTCCTTGCTTTTGTAAACTAGTGTGCGCCGGTAGGGAATTGGACATGGATCGCAAGGACAGGAATCTTGGACGATCCCACTGCACCAGCGGTGCCGTTATCTACCTCTTTGTCTGTCTTATCCGCTACCTCCCTGCTGAATGGGGGCCCGTAGATATGCAGGCAGTGATATCCATCGCCTGTTTACCCCAGTGCCCTCAGTCCAGGCACTGCAGAGGGTGATTTAGAAGCGGATATGGACAATCTGAGTAAGCGCTTGCGCAGTCTTTCATCGAGTGACGTTTCCAGCCGTGTAATATCCTGCATCCGATCCATTTGGTGTTGGTTTCCCAGTACTGAGTGGCATTGGGTCAGTGAGGAGCGAGAGACCGGCGCTCGGCCTTTCGCTGGTGTTTCGGGTGTGATATGAGGGAAGTGCAGTTCAGTCATCCGGGATCAGCTCTGGGATCGAACGACTCGGGCCGTATCTCAGCGCACAGCCGGCAAAGGACACACAGAAATAAATCAGCGGCCTCTAGTGCGGAGCCGCGCCCTAAAAAACCCACACTCAACATTTCCAATACACTCAATCTCACCCTTCCTCGGGTCCTGTGCTGTTGGCTCTCGCCTTTTCTCTTTCTGGCTCACCTTCTCTGATTTCTGTTACTCTGATCTCTGTTACTCTGATCTCTCTCTCTCTGATCTCTCTCTGTTACTCTGATCTCTCTCTCTCTCTGATCTCTCTGTTACTCTGATCTCTCTCTCTGATCTCTCTCTGTTACTCTGATCTCTCTCTCTCTCTCTGATCTCTCTCTGTTACTCTGATCTCTCGCTCTCTCTCTGATCTCTCTCTGTTACTCTGATCTCTCTCTCTCTGATCTCTGTTACTCTGATCTCTCTCTCTCTCTGATCTCTCTCTGTTACTCTGATCTCTCTCTCTCTCTCTGATCTCTCTCTGTTACTCTGATCTCTCTCTCTCTGATCTCTCTCTGTTACTCTGATCTCTCTCTCTGATCTCTCTCTGTTACTCTGATCTCTCTCTCTCTCTGATCTCTCTCTGTTACTCTGATCTCTCTCTCTCTCTCTGATCTCTCTCTGTTACTCTGATCTCTCTCTCTCTCTCTCTGATCTCTCTCTGTTACTCTGATCTCTCTCTCTGATCTCTCTCTGTTACTCTGATCTCTCTCTCTCTCTGATCTCTCTCTCTTACTCTGATCTCTCTCTCTGATCTCTCTCTCACTTTTATTCTCTGATTCTCTCTATCTCCGTTACTCTCTGGAAGCTCTCTCTCTGTTAGTCTCGGGGCTCTCTGTTACTTTTTGATCTATTTCTCCCTGTCCCTTACTCACTCATCTCTCTGTTACTCTCCGATCTCTCTCTCTCTGATCTCTCTCCCTCTCCCTTTGATCTCTCTCCCTCTCTCTCTCTGATCTCTCTCTCTGTTAATCTCCGGTATCTCTCCCTCTCTCTGTTGCTCTCTGATCTCTCTCCCTCTCTCTTTGATCTCTCTCCCTCTCTCTCTCTGATCTCTCTCCCTCTCTCTTCGATCTCTCTCTCCCTCCTTCTGTTGCTCTCAGATTTCTCTCTCTCTATCTGATCTCTCTCTCTCTCTCTGTTGCTCTCTGACCTCTCTTCTCTTTGATCTCTCTTTCTATTAGACCCTAATCTCTCTCTGTTGCTCTCTGATCTCTCTCTCTGTTAATCTCCTGTCTCTCTCTCTCTGTTGCTCTCTGATCTCTCTCCCTCTCTCTCTGATCTCCCTCCCTCTCTCTTTGATCTCTCTTTCTGATCTCTCTCTCTTTTTGATCTCTCTCCCTCTCTCTTTGATCTCTCTCCCTCTCTGTTGCTCTCTGATCTCTCTCTCCGATTTCTCTCTCTCTCTCTGATCTCTCTCTCCCTCTCTGTTGTTCTCCGATCTCTCTCTCTCTCTGATCTCTCTCTCCCTCTCTCTGTTCTCCGATATCTCTCTCTCTCTCTGATCTCTCCCTCTCTGTTGCTCTCTAATCTCTCTCCCTCTCTTTGTTGCTCTCCGATCTCTCCCTCTCTCTCTCTGATCTCTCTCTCCCTCTCTCTTGCTCTCTGATCTCCCTCTCTCTTTGATCTCTCTCTCCCTCTCTCTGTTGTTCTCCGATCTCTCTCTCTCTCTCTGATCTCTCTCTCTCTGATCTCTCCCTCTCTCTGTTGCTCTCTAATCTCTCTCCCTCTCTTTGTTGCTCTCCGATCTCTCCCTCTCTCTCTCTGATCTCCCTCTCTCTTTGATCTCTCTCTCCCTCTCTCTGTTGTTCTCCGATCTCTCTCTCTGATCTCTCTCCCTCTCTTTGTTGCTCTCCGATCTCTCCCTCTCTCTCTCTGATCTCCCTCTCTCTTTGATCTCTCTCTTCCTCTCTCTGTTGTTCTCCGATCTCTCTCTCTGATCTCTCTCTCTCTCTGATCTCTCTCTCCCTCCCTCTCTCTCTGATCTCTCTCTCCCTCTCTCTCTGATCTCCCTCTCTCTGATCTCTCTCTCTCCCTCACCTCCCTCTCTCTTTGATCTCTCTCTCCCTCTCTCTTGCTCTCTGATCTCTCTCTCTCTGATCTCCCTCTCTCTTTAATCTCTCTCTCCCTCTCTCTGTTGCTCTCTAATCTCTTTCCCTCTCTCTGTTGTTCTCCGATCTCTCTCTCTCTCTCTCTGATCTCTCTCTCTGATCTCTCTCTCTGATCTCCCTCTCTCTTTGATCTCTCTCTCACTCTCTCTGTTGTTCTCCGATCTCTCTCTCTCTCTCTCTGATCTCTCTCTCTGATCTCTCTCTGATCTCCCTCTCTCTTTGATCTCTCTCTCCCTCTCTCTGTTGTTCTCCGATCTCTCTCTCTCTCTGATCTCTCTCTCTGATCTCTCTCTCTCTCTGACCTCCCTCTCTCTGTTGTTCTCCGATCTCTCTCTCTCTCTGATCTCTCTCTCTGATCTCTCTCTCTCTCTGATCTCTCTCTCTCTCTGATCTCTCTCTCTCTCTCTCTGATCTCTCTCTCTGATCTCTCTCTCTCTCTGATCTCTCTCTCTCTCTCTGATCTCTCTCTCTGATCTCTCTCTCTCTCTGATCTCTCTCTCTGATCTCTCTCTGATCTCTCTCTCTCTCTCTGATCTCTCTCTCTGATCTCTCTCTCTCTCTGATCTCTCTCTCTGATCTCTCTCTCTGATCTCTCTCTCTCTCTGATCTCTCTCTCTGATCTCCCTCTCTCTTTGATCTCTCTCTCCCTCTCCCTGTTGTTCTCCGATCTCTCTCTCTGATCTCTCTCTCTGATCTCTCTCTCTCTCTGATCTCTCTCTCTGATCTCCCTCTCTCTTTGATCTCTCTCTCCCTCTCCCTGTTGTTCTCCGATCTCTCTCTCTCTCTCTGATCTCTCTCTCTGATCTCTCTCTCTCTCTGATCTCTCTCTCTGATCTCTCTCTCTCTCTGATCTCTCTCTCTCTCTGATCTCTCTCTCTCTCTCTGATCTCTCTCTCTCTCTGATCTCCCTCTCTCTGTTGCTCTCCGATCTCTCTCTCTCTCTCTGACCTCCCTCTCTCTCTCTCTCTCTGATCTCTCTCTCTCTGACCTCCCTCTCTCTCTCTCTCTCTGATCTCTCTCTCTGATCTCTCTCTCTCTCTGATCTCTCTCTCTCTGACCTCCCTCTCTCTGTTGCTCTCCGATCTCTCTCTGATCTCTTTCCTCCTCTCTGCTGTTAACCTCTCTCTCTCTTTCACTCCTGCCCAATCTGTATCTCGGTGTCTCACACAGAACCTTCACCTTTTCGATGAGAACTTCACTAACACTCACATCCACCAATAGGAAACCAGCCTGCACCGAGCGGTGACTTCACTTCCCAAATTTAGTAAAAACCTTCTCATCCGGTTGTTGGTGTGCAGAGCGAGCTGCAATGCTCTCAACACTGGCCGGCGACGAGCGCGGGTCGTGAGGCCTTTCTCTTCATTAAAAAAAAGATTCTCTCTCTAATAAATCGAGCGAGGCGGGTGAAATGGATTGCACCATTAAGGTGAGTGGAGCGGCGTAGTTTGAGGTGAGCGGGTAGAGGGGAAAACACCCACCAGCCTTTCAAGTAAAGGCTGCAGATCGGGCCGGTAATCCGAGGTCCCCACTCTTTCCTTCTGGTACAAAATTTCCTCTTCCTTCCCGTTGGCGGTTGTAAGCCTGCGCTTTAATAAGACGAGAAACCACTGCAAGAGACACAGATAAAACCAAAACAGTGTCCGGCGGACGCGCTCCACAATTACACTTTACACTTTTTTTAAAAAGTTACATTGGTTCTGAACAACTCACTGGATGCGCCCGAGTTTGAAGGCTTGAGGCGGAGTCCCGTTAAACACGAGCCATGGTTATAATTAAAGGGTTAACGAATCCACTCAACCGAATTAGTCACTTTCAACATTTTTTTTTTAAAATGGACCTTCAGGTCAGACTGAAATGCAAGGTGCGTGAGTTAGAGAGCGCTCAGTAATTGGTCAGGAATTCTCACAGTCACTCAAGCCCCGATCTACAGGTTGTCTTCAGATTGTTTTTGCGGATTGTCCTTTGATGTCGAGTTATTGAATTGCAGGAGAAGGCGTTCATTTTTCTGGGGCGGGGATGGGAGGTTGTGATTAAGTTTATTCACTGCCGATCCGCAGCTGCTGCAAACTTTTTGCAGCGATTCCTGCTGAAATCCGGCAGCAAATTGTGGAGAATCGATGCACCGACATGTGTAAAGGCATTTTCTGTGCTGCTTGGATTCTGGTTTCAAATGTTCCTTTTCTTTTTGTTCAAGGATGGTCGGGGTTATTTAAAGCATAATTGACATTAACTCACAGCGAGTTTCATCAGGTGGCTTATCTATAACAGCAGTAACTTCCGGCCGCAAGACTCATGCTTCCTGCCCTAATTTCCTGAGGTTGTGCAGCAAGGGAGCAAAAATGTCTTTTGCAACGACAGTTGGAAGCTTGTGACGCGCTTTCGGGGTAAACAAGTGTCCCAAAGGCCGCTGCCAACATTTTTTTCTTTCTCTCTTTTGTTGAATGAAGACCCTTTGTGTTGCAAAAAGAAATAATAATAACGGTGTAGCCGGGCCATTGTTTCAGGAGCTCACCCCGGGGTGCTGCAACTTGTTGTAGATCTGTGTGAAACCGCAGAGAGCTCAAAAAATTGCTGCAAAAACACGATTAGGCCGAGCCTTGCAGATTCAGCCAGCAGTCTGCCAAAAAAACTTCTGCTTTTTTTAATAAGGCGGCAGCAGCTGCCGAAAACCGAGCTGCAAGCGATGAGAGCGGTGATATCAGAATCCCAGAGCACAGGACACGAGCAGTAAACGAGTGACAAACACAGTGAAACATTTCATAAATCAATAAATATCTGAACAACGCACCAAGTAATTAGAAACGAATGAGATTCGGACACAATCCAAATACCACCCTCACTTCTAACCGTATCACTATGACCCGGGGAGCGAATGGTTTAACTGCACCAATAAAATCACACCAGCACCGACTTATTCAGAGGAAAGTTTAACAACACATCCCAACATCGAGTGTAAGACACGTCGAAGGTTTCGCAAAAATATTAATATAGATTTGATTTAGCAAAAAAAAACTTATACACGGGACGGATGTTAATCTCCTCCATTACAATGGTTCCCTGTCCCGGCCGATACGATGATTATCGAGGGTTCGATTATTACAGGGTTAATAATCTGTTTGGTTGGGACCATATTTATGAGTGAAACTGTGCTTATTACAATTCACAGGACAACCATTACATATCAAAACACAGAATTATAACTGTGCAAATCTGTTTGCAGCGTTTCTACAGCGACCTGTAATCATCCCGATAAAGTGTCCAATGAGGAAATCAAGCTCCCTCTACACTGTCCCATCAAACACTCCCAGGGCAGGTACAGGGTTAGATACAGAGTAAAGCTCCCTCTACACTGTCCCATCAAACACTCCCAGGGCAGGTACAGGGTTAGATACAGAGTAAAGCTCCCTCTACACTGTCCCATCAAACACTCCCAGGGCAGGTACAGGGTTAGATACAGAGTAAAGCTCCCTCTACACTGTCCCGTCAAACACTCCCGGGGCAGGTACAGGGTTAGATACAGAGTAAAGCTCCCTCTACACTGTCCCATCAAACACTCCCAGGGCAGGTACAGGGTTAGATACAGAGTAAAGCTCCTTCTACACTGTCCCATCAAACACTCCCAGGGCAGGTACAGGGTTAGATACAGAGTAAAGCTCCCTCTACACTGTCCCATCAAACACTCCCAGGGCAGGTACAGGGTTAGATACAGAGTAAAGCTCCCTCTACACTGTCCCATCAAACACTCCCAGGGCAGGTACAGGGTTAGATACAGAGTAAAGCTCCCTCTACACTGTCCCATCAAACACTCCCAGGGCAGGTACAGGGTTAGATACAGAGTAAAGCTCCCTCTACACTGTCCCATCAAACACTCCCAGGGCAGGTACAGGGTTAGATACAGAGTAAAGCTCCCTCTACACTGTCCCGTCAAACACTCCCGGGGCAGGTACAGGGTTAGATACAGAGTAAAGCTCCCTCTACACTGTCCCATCAAACACTCCCAGGGCAGGTACAGGGTTAGATACAGAGTAAAGCTCCTTCTACACTGTCCCATCAAACACTCCCAGGGCAGGTACAGGGTTAGATACAGAGTAAAGCTCCCTCTACACTGTCCCATCAAACACTCCCAGGGCAGGTACAGGGTTAGATACAGAGTAAAGCTCCCTCTACACTGTCCCATCAAACACTCCCAGGGCAGGGACAGGGTTAGATACAGAGTAAATCTCCCTCTACACTGTCCCATCAAACACTCCCAGGGACAGGTACAGGGTTAGATACAGAGTAAAGCTCCCTCTACACTGTCCCATCAAACACTCCCAGGGACAGGTACAGGGTTAGATACAGAGTAAAGCTCCCTCTACACTGTCCCATCAAACACTCCCAGGGCAGGTACAGCACTGGTTTGGTGTAAGATTGAAGTTCGGTCCGTTCTCCTCAGCCCCTCGGAGGATACGGTGTGAAATCAATTCTTGAATTCCATTTTCCACATTAGCCGTTTTCCAAAACTATTTCGTCCACTTGTGGGGAACTCTGGTCAGTTTGCGTGGTGTGGGTCCACTCTCATTTTTTTTGTGAATGGAATCTGGCTTGGACTCGTGTTGTACGGGGAATGATGGGCTAGATTTGCTCTCGATTCGCTCCCTGAGGTGAAAACATCTTGAAGGTTAATTAGCCGCCGGATCCCTTCAGTGTTGATATTGAAATGTTTTGAATTATTTGCAGTTTACCCACGGCCTGTCAGTGAACCCACTGTCACAAGAAGGTTACATTAAGAATTGTATCCCTTCCGATTTGATTGATATTCTCGGTTATACCGTGCAGGTAATCGAGTAGAATTCCAGGCCAGGTGACAACGAGATTGGGTATTGACACATTGAAGGAGGAAGGGATACTGACTGAGATTTGAGATTCTGGGAGAGAATGAGTCCAGTAAATAGCCCCCGTGTCTACACTTGGAACGGGCAGTGTCTGAAACCCCACCTAGCTTTGAAGTTCTACGCTACATGATGTTGGACCAAATGAAGGTGATTACAGACAGCCCAATAACCCGAGGGTGGAGGCCAGGGTGGATGACAGCACCGTCCACCGCTGGTACTCGTGTTGAAATCCAATGATACTGGGCGCCTGCGCTCTCTGTTGGCCACTGAGGCCCTGCCCGAAATTGGCCTTCGGTATTTTCAACCCACTGCCAGCAACGCGGCTCTTGTTAAATTGCCACTTTCCCCAAAGTCAACCCAACTGTACCAAAAGGAAATGGAGCTTTTGACCGTCAGGGAGGGTGAGGGGGCCGGGGTTTTACACAGTAGGGTCGAGGGGTCGATCTGACCTGTGGTAAAACGCCTTCTATTCCCTCCCATTATTACACTTTAGAAGGGTCCAATTCGATTCTTGTCCAGTTAGAACCAAACTTCCAGGAGAAACAGGACAGTTGCGTTCTGACCCAGGTTTAATTGATTTTGCATCACGTGGTTTTGATTTGCGAGAATGAAAGGGCATTTTTTGGGCCAGGTGTTCACATACTGCACCCAATCCCCAAAGAGAGAAGAGACATTCGCCGTTTCTGTAAAGGTTGGATTTGAACACAGAGACAAAGTCCATCACCCAATACTTATCAAAGATCAGACGGATCATCCTCTTCCTGGGTTAGCTTTAAATTCAACGATCGTTCTGAGCTCTGCGAGAAAGAGACAAACAGGGAGAGGGGGTAAGGGAGAAAGAATGATAGAGAGTGAGAGAGGGAGACAGAGTGAGAGAGACAGAGAGAAGGAAGAACAGAGGCCGAGAGAGAAAGATAGAGAGAGAGAGACAGACAAAGAGGGCGAGAGACAAAGACAGGTAGAGAGACAGAGAGATAGAGAGATAGAGAGAGGCAAAGAGAGATACATATATATAGAGAGAGACGAGCAGAGAGAGACAGATAGAGAGAGAGACAGACGGACAGAGAAGGAAATAGAGAGAGACAGAGACAGGTAGAGAGACAGATAAAGAGAGAGAGATGGATACAGGGTCACAGGGAAAGGGGAGAGAGGGACAGAGATACTCTCTGTTGGTCTGAAGCCTGGGTCACGCCAGTGATGTTAATTTGTCTATTTTATGCTGTCAGCCAGTTCTCCAAAGACTAGTCTTCGTATATCAAAACTGGAATCAAATCTAGGCCGCAGAGAAAACAGAAGGCGGTGTGATGGTCACCATTGATAGGAGGAAGCTTTCTCTCTCTCTCTCTCTCAATCTATCTATGTATGTTCGTCTCTCTCTCTATCTATCTTTCTACATTCTCTCTGTCTCTCTCTCTATCTCTCCATCTTTCTATGTTCCTCACTGTCTCTCTCTCTCTCTCAATCTGTCTATGTATGTTCGTCTCTCTCTCTATCTATCTTTCTACATTCTCTCTGTCTCTCTCTCTATCTCTCCATCTTTCTATGTTCCCCTCTGTCTCTCTCTATCTCTCCATCTTTCTATGTTTCTCCCTCTCTCTATCTAGCCATCTTTCTATTTTCCTCTCTCTCTCCCCTCTCTCTATCTATCCATCTTTCTATGTTCCTCTCTCTCTCCCTCTCTCTCTCTATCTATCCATCTTTCTATGTTCCTCTCTCTCTCCCTCTCTCTCTCTATCTATCCATCTTTCTATGTTCCTCTCTGTCTCTCTCTATCTATCCATCTTTCTATGTTCCTCTCTCTCTCTCCCTCTCTCTCTATTTATCTATCTATCCATCTTTCTATCTTCCCCTCTCTCTCCCTCTCTCTCTCTATCTATCCATCTTTCTATGTTCCTCTCTCTCTCCCTCTCTCTATCTATCCATCTTTCTATCTTCCTCTCTCTCTCCCTCTCTCTCACTATCTATCCATCTTTCTATGTTCCTCTCTCTCTCTCTCTATCTATCTATCCATCTTTCTATGTTCCTCTCTGTCTCTATCTATCTATCTATCTATCAATCTTTCTATGTTCCTCTCTCTCTCCCTCTCTCTCTCTATCTATCCATCTTTCTATGTTCCTCCCTCTCTCTATCTATCCATCTTTCTATGTTCCTCTCTCTCTCTCCCTCTCTCTCTCTCTATCTATCTATCCATCTTTCTATGTTTCTCTCTGTCTCTCTCTCGATCTTGCAGCCTCTCCTCCATATCTCTCTCTTTAGTGCTATTCAGGCTAAGACACGTAAAATATTTACGTCGCGTTGAACACGCTGTGGCGTAAAGGCACCACCAGAAAGCAAATTCTAGCGGACCTCCGTTCAGTGCCGGGTCATGGAGGTGAAACACAAACCCCCATTCGCGTCTTCATGCCTTGGAGCAGAATGTCACCTCCATCTTTCTAGCCTGTGCTCAAATCTAGGTCACAGATTTCCATCTTACATTATCTGAGATTGATTCGGATCCAGCACAAAGAGGCCGCGTCAACTAACCCCCAGACAAAGAAACGCCCCACCCTCTCTTTCTTTCTCTAGTTCCATCTGTCGCCATGTTTCTCTCCCTTTCTTGTCACCCTGTTTGTCTCCCTCTCTGTCACCCTTTTTTCTCTCTCTCTCAACCAGTTTCTCTCCCTCTCTGTCCCCATGTTTCCCACCCTGTCGCCCTGTTTCTCACCCTCTCTGTCCCCATGTTCCCCACCCTCTCTCACCCTGTTTCTTTCCCTCTTTTGTCGCCCAGTTTCTCTCCCTCTCTGACGCTCTGTTTCTCACCCTCTCTGTCACCCTGTTTGTCTCTACCCCTTCCTCTACTAGATCTAAACTGAAGTCACCGAGTTGAAAGACCCTAGTGCTCTATTGCACTACGCCCTCCACCAGAGAGAGTACATTTCTAGTCTAGGCCGGGTTCAGGTCCGGGTACCAGAGACGGAAATACAGCCCTTGTTCTCCCACTCTGGGCCCAATCACAGACACAAATCTTTCCTCTTCCTCTCCCTGGGGCGAAAAGAGCAACGCTCACCCCATCTCTCTGTTGTGACTCTAACCCCAGGCCGCATGCCCAGAGGCGCCCTGTGCCAACAGACAGGAAACTGCCACATTCGCCGAATCAATCTCACAGATCAGAAGTGTGACGGGGTCACACGACTGATCCCCGAGTCTCACTCCATCTCAATGATATTAGCAACGCACACAGACTTATCCCGTCAGATCCAGTTCGATTCCAGTTGGAAAACATTTGCCCAGGTAATAAGAGACTCCGACTTCCCAGTAACCAGTAACTCCGATAAGAACCTTTGCAGAAATCGAAGGCACCAGTTAGTTTTACAATGTTAACGGTGACTGCGAGGCCGATCAAGCACACAGGACACAATGGGAGAATGACTTTCCTTTCAACTACATTGTGGTTTCAACTTTATTGGAATCAGAACATGTAACAAGTCTGAATTGGAACTATTGATGTTCTGTGCTTTGAAATGTTAACTGTTACATTAGTGCAAATGCATTTTCATCGGGCAATGGAAGCAAAGATTTGCTTCTTATTAAGAAAACGAACTGCTGACGCCCAGAGATCAGAACACCAGAAAAGTTGGAACGAGTGGGAAGAAGATAAAGCCAATGGTGAAAGCAAGCTTGAGTTTTGAAAGAGTGCAGGTTGCAGGAGGGAGGGGAGACCGAGGGAGGGGAGGAGTCCACAGTCAGAGGTCGTGAGATATAGTTAGTTGGAGTAATAGATTGTGCGATAAATGTTGTTTATTTAATCTGAAGGATCTTCTCATGAGAGCTGAAGGCTGTAACTTAGCAAAACCACGAGTCCATTTCAGATGCGGAAATAAACATTTACCACCCGCAGCAGATAAATATTACACGCCTTCAGTCCATTCTAATCCACCCGATTACAGTTTCTAAAAACTGCTAGCAGATCTCAAGCAGGGTTCTCATGGTAAATTGGGTGATATGGGGTTTTAGAAGGACGGAGTGTTATATTCTGGAAGGTATAATTCATTTTCTGCTAAGGTGACGGGGTGCCTCTACTTCAACAAAGTCTAATTGTTGTTAAGTAAACCCAGAGTGAGATCACTCAGTGATTAATTATTATTTGAGCAGGAAACTGTGCACATTGAAACGTGCTCGTCAGTTTTAGGCTGCAGCTCAGGAGCGGGCCTTTTAAGACTGTTTTGCACCTGTAAGGGTATGTCCAAAGAGACTTAGGGGTTCAGGTACATAGATCATTGAAGAGTCATGAACAGGTGCAGAAAATAATCAAGAAGGCTAATGGAATGCTGGCCTTTATATCTAGAGGACTAGAGTACAAGGGGGCAGAAGTTATGCTGCAGCTATACAAAACCCTGGTTAGACCGCACCTGGAGTACTGTGAGCAGTTCTGGGCACCGCACCTTCGGAAGGACATATTGGCCTTGGAGGGAGGGCAGCTTAGGTTTACTAGAATGATACCCGGACTTCAAGGGTTAAGTTACGAGGAGAGATTACACAAATTGGGGTTGTATTCTCTCGAGTTTAGAAGGTTAAGGGGTGATCTGATCGAAGTTTATAAGATATTAAGGGGAACGGATAGGGTGGATAGAGAGAAACTATTTCCGCTGGTTGGGGATTTTAGGAGTAGGGGGCACAGTCTAAAAATTAGAGCCAGACCTTTCAGGAGCGAGATTAGAAAACATTTCTACACACAAAGGGTGGTAGAAGTTTGGAACTCTCTTCCGCAAACGGCAATTGATACTAGCTCAATTGATAAATTTAAATCTGAGATAGATAGCTTTTTGGCAACCAAAGGTATTAAGGGATATGGGCCAAAGGCAGGTATATGGAGTTAGATCACAGATCAGCCATGATCTTATCAAATGGTGGAGCAGGCACGAGGGGCTGAATGGCCTACTCCTTTTTTTAATTTATTCGTTCATGGGATGTGGGCATCGCTGGCATCCCTGTTCCTATGTTCCTATGTTCATCTGGATCATGACGTCCTATTTTTAATACCTGTTATATTCAGTATGTGCGGTGCGTGTTCCATTGAAGGGTCCTGTATAAACCAGCTCTTATGGGAAATCTCATTATAAAAGTTTCTGTATTATTTTGCAATTGGAGGTGACCCCTGTAGCTATCACTGTGATAGAACTTTCAGTGTTGGCGGTGTCACACTCTGCCTGTTACCCGCCTTCAGTGAGTGTCTTGCTCATATCTATTTCCTCCCATAGATCACTCAAAATACTTACTGTAAGAAAATCATCCGTCACTTTCCCCCGAGTAACTGAAATGTTTAATATCCAAAATAATGCTTTAAACATCTAAGAAATCAAAAATACACACTTCATAATATCATGATAAAATCTACCCATTAAATTGTACTTTGTTTTTTTTAATGCCTTCATTAAGGTTTTTCACTAGACTGTCTCGGCCTCTCTCACAAACCCAGGTTTGGACTTGATATTTTTGCCCAGGTCTGTGGTGTTTGCTAATTCAAGTTGTGCAGTTTGAGCATGTGCAGTGTACCTACTACCAATCACTAGTTGAGCTGCTAGAATATCTTTCTTTAGCTTAAAGCAGTTTATATTCATTTGTTTTTCAAAATTATTTGAAAAAAAAGCTAGAGCAAAAATAAAGTTAATTTATTAAGTTCAGATAAAGTTTTTACCGACTGTCTTTTTTTAAAAAAAGAGGTTGTACATTTTAAAAAGTCTGCGTGAGTCTGAAGATAAAACTGCTGGTTACACATCTGTTTTAGCTTTTATTTTGTGTTCCACAAACTTCACTTTAAGCTGAAAGAGCTAGTGTCTTTCCTTGTCTTAATTTGAGTTCATATCCCCCAAAAAAGTATTAATTGAATTTTCAATCAAACTATCTCTAATTACCACCTGTTTATCACCTGTTATGTTTACAGTTAGAAAATATTAATATTCTAATCACTGACACCAGTGAAATACAGAGGGAGGGAGACAAATACAGAATGTCTTTCCACATCTTAATTTGAGTTAAGCTTGAAACCCCCAAAAATACAAATGTATTGAATTTTGACAGCTTTATCACCTGTTGTTTTCTGATAGTTAGAATGTTTAGATTTTCTTGCAGTAGAGACTGAGACCAAGACGGAGGTCCAAGAATCTATCAAAAGATGCTAAATTGAAATTTTACAAGGATCCCGTAGAAAGTCGCAGTCCAGTGTTGCCAGACATTGGATACCCCCACTCAGTGATGTTAGGCCCGTGCCCGGCCCCTCTCCTCACTGACAGCCACCAGGAATTCCTACACAAGCAGCCAAACCCCAATAGTCCCACGGCATTACGGTATAAATCCAAGATTCCACACCCAGATCTGCAAAGCCCCGAAGACTGCTCCCGAAGGCTAACAGCGCCCAGGAGCGACCCATTGCTACCGGTGCAGGACTCCCCCAAGAGCAGATAAACTGCACGAACCCCTCCCCAGCACAACTCGACAGCAAATATCGGCCTCTTCTTGGTGCACGAGCTCTGTGTATTCTTAGCTTTTAAAATACTTACTCTATAAAAATTAAATACAGAGGTAATTAATTATATACAAAACATTAATGGCCACTGATTTCCAGAATTCACAGAATAAATGGACGGCGTTGTGGAATCCAAACCGAGTAAAATCACAGACTTACAATAAATAAAAATGCAACTTAACAGTCAATGTAAATCAGTAACCCGGATGCAATCCCTTAATGGGACGGAATTCGGGCGAAGTGTTAAACAGGCGGCCGATTCGCTCACGCCCGTTTTGTGCTGCCCGCATCCCACACCAATATCCCCGCACTGATCATCGACAGGCTGAGCCGATTTCTGCTCCAGAGCAGACGGCGATTCAAGGAGTGATCGTCTCTCATACGGCAGCAGATTGTTTGCAGAAATGATTGACGTTCCCATCATCGCCAGCCCAGACCTCCAGGGCGGCCCAGCCCAGTGACATTGTGGAGAGTCCCAGAGATACATCGAAATAAATCAATAAAAGTAGCATTCTAAAAACAAAATCAATATTTTGAAAATATAACTGAAACGAGCTTGCGAGAGATAGAAATACGGGCGGCGAGAAAAAGAGGGATGGAAGAGAAGAGAGAGGGAGAAAGAAACAACGCGATAGAAAGAGTCAGACAGAGAAAGAGAGAGGGAGACAGAAAGAGTTAGTAATAGGATGAGTCAAGGACAGGGTGATGGAGAGAGAGAGACAGAGATAGGAAGAGAGTGTGATAGTGAGAGAGACAGGGAGAGGGTGATAGAGTGAGAGAGACAGGGAGAGGGTGATAGAGTGAGAGGGACAGGGAGAGAGTGATAGAGTGAGAGAGACAGGGAGAGAGTGATAGAGTGAGAGAGACAGGGAGAGAGTGATAGAGTGAGAGAGACAGGGAGAGAGTGATAGAGTGAGAGAGACAGGGAGAGGGTGATAGAGTGAGAGAGACAGGGAGAGGGTGATAGAGTGAGAGAGACAGGGAGAGAGTGATAGAGTGAGAGAGACAGGGACAGAGTGATAGAGTGAGTGAGACAGGGAGAGGGTGATAGAGTGAGAGAGACAGGGAGAGAGTGATAGAGTGAGAGGGACAAGGAGAGGGAGATAGAGTGAGAGAGACAGGGAGAGAGTGATAGAGTGAGAGAGACAGGGAGAGAGTGATAGAGTGAGAGAGACAGGGAGAGGGTGATAGAGTGAGAGAGACAGGGACAGAGTGATAGAGTGAGAGAGACAGGGAGAGAGTGATAGAGTGAGAGAGACAGGGAGAGAGTGATAGAGTGAGAGAGACAGGGAGAGGGTGATAGAGTGAGAGAGACAGGGAGAGAGTGATAGAGTGAGAGGGACAAGGAGAGGGAGATAGAGTGAGAGAGACAGGGACAGAGTGATAGAGTGAGAGAGACAGGGAGAGAGTGATAGAGTGAGAGGGACAAGGACAGAGTGATAGAGTGAGAGAGACAGGGAGAGGGTGATAGAGTGAGAGAGACAGGGAGAGAGTGATAGAGTGAGAGAGACAGGGAGAGGGAGATAGAGTGAGAGAGACAGGGAGAGAGTGATAGAGTGAGAGAGACAGGGAGAGAGTGATAGAGTGAGAGAGACAGGGAGAGAGTGATAGAGTGAGAGGGACAAGGACAGAGTGATAGAGTGAGAGAGACAGGGAGAGGGTGATAGAGTGAGAGAGACAGGGAGAGAGTGATAGAGTGAGAGAGACAGGGAGAGGGTGATAGAGTGAGAGAGACAGGGACAGAGTGATAGAGTGAGAGAGACAGGGACAGAGTGATAGAGTGAGAGAGACAGGGACAGAGTGATAGAGTGAGAGAGACAGGGACAGAGTGATAGAGTGAGAGAGACAGGGACAGAGTGATAGAGTGAGTGAGACAGGGAGAGAGTGATAGAGTGAGAGAGACAGGGAGAGGGTGATAGAGTGAGAGAGACAGGGAGAGAGTGATAGAGTGAGTGAGACAGGGAGAGGGTGATAGAGTGAGAGAGACAGGGAGAGAGTGATAGAGTGAGAGAGACAGGGAGAGGGTGATAGAGTGAGAGAGACAGGGAGAGGGTGATAGAGTGAGAGAGACAGGGAGAGGGTGATAGAGTGAGAGAGACAGGGAGAGGGTGATAGAGTGAGAGAGACAGGGAGAGAGTGATAGAGTGAGAGAGACAGGGAGAGGGAGATAGAGTGAGTGAGACAGGGAGAGGGTGATAGAGTGAGAGAGACAGGGAGAGAGTGATAGAGTGAGAGAGACAGGGAGAGAGTGATAGAGTGAGAGAGACAGGGAGAGGGAGATAGAGTGAGAGAGACAGGGAGAGAGTGATAGAGTGAGAGAGACAGGGAGAGGGTGATAGAGTGAGAGGGACAAGGACAGAGTGATAGAGTGAGAGAGACAGGGAGAGAGTGATAGAGTGAGAGAGACAGGGAGAGAGTGATAGAGTGAGAGGGACAAGGACAGAGTGATAGAGTGAGAGAGACAGGGAGAGAGTGATAGAGTGAGAGAGACAGGGAGAGAGTGATAGAGTGAGAGAGACAGGGAGAGAGTGATAGAGTGAGAGAGACAGGGAGAGGGTGATAGAGTGAGTGAGACAGGGAGAGGGTGATAGAGTGAGTGAGACAGGGAGAGGGTGATAGAGTGAGTGAGACAGGGAGAGAGTGATAGAGTGAGAGAGACAGGGAGAGGGTGATAGAGTGAGAGAGACAGGGAGAGGGTGATAGAGTGAGAGAGACAGGGAGAGGGTGATAGAGTGAGAGAGACAGGGAGAGGGTGATAGAGTGAGAGAGACAGGGAGAGGGTGATTGAGTGAGAGAGACAGGGAGAGGGTGATAGAGTGAGTGAGACAGGGAGAGGGTGATAGAGTGAGAGAGACAGGGAGAGGGTGATAGAGTGAGAGAGACAGGGACAGAGTGATAGAGTGAGAGAGACAGGGAGAGGGAGATAGAGTGAGAGAGACAGGGAGAGAGTGATAGAGTGAGAGAGACAGAGAGAGGGAGATAGAGTGAGAGAGACAGGGAGAGGGTGATAGAGTGAGAGAGACAGGGAGAGAGTGATAGAGTGAGAGAGACAGGGAGAGGGTGATAGAGTGAGAGAGACAGGGAGAGAGTGATAGAGTGAGAGAGACAGGGAGAGGGTGATAGAGTGAGAGAGACAGGGAGAGAGTGATAGAGTGAGTGAGACAGGGAGAGGGTGATAGAGTGAGAGAGACAGGGAGAGAGTGATAGAGTGAGAGAGAGAGATACATAGGAAGAGAGTGTGATAAAGTGAGACAGATGGATAGAGAAACAGAAGGCAGCACAAAATGTAGAGACAGACAGTGTGTTGGGATATAACATCCAACTGTAGACCAGAAAAGTTTTCAGAGGGATTGGGGATTAAAATATTTGACAGTGATGACAGGATGTCGCACATTGACTGGGGTGGGGTGAATATTTACAGCTGGTGAACCTCACACCTGACAAGGCCGGATGGTAACTGTAGATTGGGCACGGACTGAATTCAGCTAGGGGCGGTATGGTGGACCTGTAAAGAAAGAACTTGCATTTCTACAGCACCTTTCACCACCTCAGGGCACCCTAAAGCGCTTTACAGCCAATGAAGTACTTTTTTTGAAGTGTGGTCACTGTTAAAATGTAGGAAATGCGGCAGCCAATTTGTGCACAGCAAGATCCCACAAACAGCACTGTGATAAATGACCAGATCATCTGTTTTTAGTGATGTTACCAGAACGGTACCAGGGATGAGGGACTTCAGTTATGTGGAGAGACTGGAGAAGCTGGGATTGTTCTCCTTAGAACAGAGAAGGTTAAGGGGAGATTTAATCGAGGGGTTCAAAATCATGAGGGGTTTTGATGGAGTAAATAAGGAGAAACTGTTTCCAGTGGCAGGAGGGTCGGTGACCAGAGGACACAGATTTAAAAGGTGATCAGCAAAAAAAACAGAGGCAACATGAGGAAACATTTTTTACGCAGCGAGTTGTTCTGATCTGGAATTCACTGCCTGAAAGGGCGGTGGAAGCAGATTCAATAATAACTTTCAAAAGGGAATTGGATAAATACTTGAATTGGACAAATTTTCAGCGTTATGGGGTAAAAGCAGGAGAGTGGGACTAATTGCAGGGCTCCCTCAGTACTGACCCTTGGACAGTGCAGCGCTCCCTCAGTACTGACCCTCCGACAGTGCAGTGCTCCCTCAGTACTGACCCTTGGACAGTGCAGCGCTCCCTCAGTACTGACCCTCCGACAGTGCGGCGCTCCCTCAGTACTGACCCTCCGACAGTGCAGCGCTCCCTCAGTACTGACCCTTGGACAGTGCAGCGCTCCCTCAGTACTGACCCTCCGACAGTGCAGCGCTCCCTCAGTACTGACCCTCCGACAGTGCGGCGCTCCCTCAGTACTGACCCTTGGACAGTGCAGCGCTCCCTCAGTACTGACCCTTGGACAGTGCAGCACTCCCTCAGCACTGACCCTCCGACAGTGCAGCGCTCCCTCAGTACTGACCCTCCGACAGTGCGGCGCTCCCTCAGTACTGACCCTCCGACAGTGCAGTGCTCCCTCAGTATTGACCCTTGAACAGTGCAGCGCTCCCTCAGTACTGTTCCTCCGACAGTGCAGCACTCCCTCAGTACTGACCCTCCAACAGTGCGGCCCTCCCTCAGTACTGACCCTCCGACAGTGCGGCGCTCCCTCAGTACTGACCCTCCGACGGTGCGGCGCTCCCTCAGTACTGACCCTCCGACAGTGCGGCGCTCCCTCAGTACTGACCCTCCGACAGTGCGGCCCTCCCTCAGTACTGACCCTCCGACAGTGCGGCCCTCCCTCAGTACTGACCCTCCGACAGTGCGGCGCTCCCTCAGTACTGACCCTCCGACAGTGCGGCGCTCCCTCAGTACTGACCCTCCGACAGTGCAGCGCTCCCTCAGTACTGACCCTCCGACAGTGCAGCACTCCCTCAGTACTGACCCACTGAGCCACGGTTGACACTATTGACACGATTGCCACTATTGTCACTATTGAGGAGCACAGCGGGAGCTGTTCACGCTGAGTTCACTCGGTGTTCATGTGTTAGCACTAATGCAGAGTGTGAAACCTGCGTTCTGCTGTTAGTGTCAAACTGCAGACACTGGTGGCCAGTTTTTATATAATGAATCGCTGGGACTGACTGATGAATTGTTGGGTCGGTGCTGGCGGAGGGAGTCTCATATTTCCTCTTAGCATCTCACACAACAATGCCGTGCCTCGGAGGAAGCGAGGCGGCAGTGTGTTCTCTCGCCTCTCGCCCTCGGTCACTCAGTCACCGGGGGCGGATACCAGCTGCTCTTTAATGTAATGTCCGTGCTGAGCTTTCACTGACAGGGCCGGATACAAAACCACTGAAACAACAGAAAAAATGGAGTCAAAAATGGGTTTTATTTTTCAAAAAATCAACAAGACTCGAGTTCATGAGGAAAATCTCACCTGAGAATCAATGGGTAATCCCAGTGAACAGATAGATAGAGAGAGGGATAGAGAGATAGACGGATAGAGATAGATAGAGGGATAGAGAGATAGACGGATGGATAGAGAGATAGATGGAGGGATAGAGAGATAGACGGATGGATAGAGAGATAGATGGAGAGAGAGATAGATGGATAGATAGATTAGATAGATGGAGAGATAGATAGACGGAGAGATAGATAGATAGAGAGATAGATGGATAGATAGATTAGATAGATAGAGAGATAGATAGACGGAGAGATAGATAGATAGAGAGATAGATAGATAGATTAGATAGATGGAGAGATAGATAGACGGAGAGATAGATAGATAGAGAGATAGATGGATAGATAGATTAGATAGATAGAGAGATAGATAGACGGAGAGATAGATAGATAGAGAGATGGACGGATAGAATGATAGATGGACGGATAGATAGATAGATAGATAGATAGATAGAGAGATGGACGGATAGATAGAGAGATAGATGGAGAGATAGATGGATAGACAGATAGATGGATAGATAGATGGATAGATAGAGAGATAAATAGATAGATAGATAGATAGATAGATAGATAGATAGAAAGACGGATAGATGGATAGAGAGATAGATAGACGGATAGAGAGATAGATAGATAGATAGATAAATAGATAGATAGAGAGAGAGCGATAGATGGATAGATAGATTGACGGATAGATAGAGATGGATGGATGGATGGAGATAGATAGATGGATAGATAGACAGACAGAGATAGACATAGATGGACAGGTAACAAGAGACAAACAGAGCGGTAGATTTAGTCGGGTATAGATCAATAAATACATAATTATTTGACATGGACAGTTAGTTTTCAGTGGCCTTTATACGGTATGGCTAAACCGCCACCTGTTATAAATGTCCCTGAATTGGAAAGTGCGTCAGTCATTTTTCTTCTGAGAGGAGACGTGAGGCATCGGTCTGGTCCCATGGTTAGTGGGAGATGTATTTTTATACGTAAGAGTAAAATTGCTGCTGTCAAAGAGTAGCAATCAAGTCCTTGTTTTTACAGAATGTCCTCAGAATCTCCAGTATGGTTAACAGGGTATCAGAAACCCCCGCTCCAGAGAATTGAGCCCATAATCTAGGCTGACACTCCAGTGCAGTAGTGAAGGAGATCCCACGGCCACTATTTGGAAACAGCTCAGGAGTTCTCCCCGGTGTCCTGGACAATATTCATCCCTCAACCAACATCACCAAAACAGATGATCTGGCCATTATCACATTACTGTTTGTGGGATCTTGCTGTGCGCAAATTGATGCTGCATTTCCCACCTTATAACAGTGACTACACTTCAAAAAGTACTTCATTGGCTGGAAAGCGCTTTGGGGTGTCCGGAGGCTGATTAAGGGGCTGGAGAAGTGTAAATTCTTCCTTTGTGTAGAGGCACTGTGGGGAAACATTTAGTGTACAAGTCCTGCTGATGTAGATTATTCCATTTACTGAACGACAGGAACTGCTGGCCCGGTTTACATGTTAGAAAAGTATCTTCAGACAATTGGCCCAGCAAACCTTGGATTTCTTTGAGTTCAGATATGAGCTGTCAGTGCGCTGTGCCCTTTCTGAATCATTTAGGAACCCAGTGGGATTCTGCAGGGCTGCTCTCATTCTCACCTCCGTCTCACTGTCTCGGGGACTGGGCTGTCTGTCTGCCTGTCTGTCTCTTTCTTATTCCCTCTCTCTCTGGGGCCAGGCTGTCCCTCTCTCTGTCTCTGTCTCTGTCTGTCTCTGTCTCTGGCTCTCTCTGTCTCTGTCTCTTTCACTGTCTCTCTCTTTCTGTCTCACTTTCTCTCTCTCTGCCTCTCTCTGTCTCTGCCTCTGTCTCTGTGTGTCTCTGTCTCTCACTCTCTGTCTCTCTCTGTCTCTCTCACTGTCTCTCTCTCTCTGTCTCGCTCTATCTCTCTCTGCCTCTCTCTCTCTCTGTCTCTCTCACTCTCTCTCTCACTGCCTCTCTCTCTCGCTGTCTCTGTCTCTCTGTCTCTCTCACTGTCTCTCTGTCTGTCTCTCTCTCTGTCTGTTTCTCTCTCTGTCTGTCTCTCTCACTCTCTATGTCTCTCTCACTGTCTCTCTCTCTCTGTCTGTCTCTCTCTCTGTCTGTCTCTCTCACTCTCTCTGTCTCTCTCTCTCTGTCTCTCTCACTGTCTCTCTGTCTGTCTGTCTCTCTGTCTCACTCTCTCTCTCACTGTCTCTCTCTCTGTCTCTCTCTCTCTGTCTGTCTCTCTGTCTGTCTCTCTCTCTGTCTGTCTCTCTGTCTGTCTCTCTCTCTGTCTGTCTCTCTCACTCTCTCTGTCTCACTCTCTTTGTCTCTCTCTGCCTCTCCCTTTCACTGTCTCTCTCTCTCTCTCTGCCCTTCTCTCTCTCACTGCTTCTCTCTCTGTCTGTCTCTCTTTTGCTCCCTCCTTCCAATATGCAGCTGTCGAGGACCTCAACATCTGGCAAGCTCTTTGAGTTGTGCTGTCTGTGGGCGTTGACCAATTCAGGAGAGCCTGTTCCCCCTCCAGCTGTGTCCCGATTCTGTTTATTGTCCTCTTAGGAAAAGGTAAAGTTACGATAATCATAGAACCTTACAGCACAGGAGGAGGCCATTCAGCCCATCATGCCAGTGCCGGATCTTTGAAAGCGCTGTCCAATTAGTCCCACAACCCAGATTTTTCCCCTAACCCTGCAAATCAGTTCCCTTCCAGTACATGTCTAATTGCCTTTTGAAAGTTCCTCTGGAATCTGCTCCCACTACCATTTCAGGGAGTGCATTCCAGATCTTAACAATGCTCTGTGTGAAAACATTCTCCTCATTTCCCCTCTGGTTCTTTTGCCAATTTTTAAAAATCTGTGTCCTCTGGTTACTGACCCTCCTGCCAAAGGAAACAATTTCTCCCTACTTGCTCCATCAAAACCCTTCATGATTTTGAACACCTCTATTAAATCTCCCCTTATCCTTCTCTGCTCTAAGGAGAACAATCCCAGCTTCTCCAGTCTCTCCACGTAACTGAAGTCCCTCATCCCTGGGACCATTCTGGTAAATCTCCTCTGCACCCTCTCCAAGGCCTTGACATCCTTCCTAAAGTGCGGTGCCCAGAATTGGACACAATACTCCGGCTGAGGCCCAACCAGTGATTTGTTAAGGTTTAGTATAACTTCCTTGTTTTTGTATTCAATGCCCCTATTTACAAAGTTTGTCAGCTGAGCTGGGTTAGTTATACAGTACCAGTTGGCTGTGCTCTCTCCTGAGTCAGAAGGTTATGGGTTCAAACCCCACGACAGACATGAGCACAAAAATATAGTTTGACACTTGGCTGCAATGCCCAGGGATGGTTGGAGGTGCTGCTTTTCCCGATGGGACATTAAACCTAGGGATCTGGGGGTACAGACACACAAATCACTGTCAGAAGCGATGCAGGTTAATAAGGCCATAAAAAAGCAAACCAAGTACTGGGCTTCATTTCTGGAGTGCTAGAATTGAAAAGCGGAGAAGTTATGTTAAACTTGTATCGAACCTTGGTTAGACCACACTTGGAGCACTGTGCACAGTCCTGATCGCCATATTATGAAAAGGATATAGAGGCACTAGGGACAGTGCAAAAAAGATTCACAAGGGTGATACCAGAACTGAGAGGATATACTTTTCAGGAAAGGCTGAACAGGCTGGGGCTCTTCTCTCTAGAAAAGAGAAGGCTGAGGGGTGACCTGATAGAGGTCTTTAAAATTATGAAGGGGTTCGATAGGGTGGATGTGGAGAAAATGTTTCCACTTTTGGAGGAGATCAGAACTAGGGGACCATAAATATAAAATAGTCTCTAATAAATCCAATGGGGAATTCAGGAGAAACTTCTTTACCCAGAGAGTGGTGAGAATGTGGAACTCGCTCCCACAAGGAGTAGTTGAGGTGAATAGTGTAGATGGATTTAAGGGGAAGCTGGATAAACACATGAGGGAGAAAGGAATAGAAGGATATGGTGATAGGGTGAGATGAAGTAGGGAGGGAGGAGGCTCGAGTGGAGCATAAACACCGGGATAGACCAGTTGGGCCGAATGGCCTGTTTCTGTGCTGTACAGTCGATGTAAATCTATGTAAACCAAGTCCTGCCTGACTAGGTAGGCATAAAGTCCCAGGGCACAGTTTGAAGGAGCCCTGCAGAGAGTTTGCTCCACCCTAGACAATATCCCTCTGCCAGAAACAGGCTGCCTGATCAATTGTTTTCTGTTTGTGGGATCTCGATGTGTGCAAACTAACGGCTGTGATTACCTGGACAACAACACTGACTATGCTTGAGTAGCAATCTATTAGTTGTAAAGTATTTGGGACATGCTTAGGATATAAGAGGCTATATAAATGCAAGTCATTTCCACCTTTACTGGTTCTGTACCGGAAATGCTGGGGGGGTGCGGTTAACAATTCCCGATTCCCAAAGACTCACTCAGATTGGTCATGGCTCAATATCCACTCCAAAAGGCAGAAAGTATCAGTTCAAATTCATTTACAAATGGGATAATTACACCGAAGCAGTTTATAGTAAGAGACTAGTGGTGTAATGCTTTCAAAGATTGAATCAGTCCATTAAAGTTTCAATATCTTCCTCAGAACATATTTCTTAGTCTAATAATCTGCAATGCTTTCAAAACTCAAACGGATCGAATCATTGGTCAATATGCATTTTACTTTACAATCCAATCACATGGTTCTGACTTTCATAAACTCCCTGATGCAATGTTTCAGGTCTGTAATATTCCTGCTTATTGAAGTCCAGGTGTCAAATATAGAAAGAGAATGACAGCTGAAAGCGTGCCTCTGAGCTGGGGATGGGGAGTATTGGAGGGGCTTTATGTCAAAATGAACCTTTCATGTCCCAGATGCTAAACTCGAGATATTAACTGCCTTCCTGTTGTGATTTCTTCTGGTGGGGCAGATTACCCGCTGCATAAGATTGACCTCCAAGTAATGTAGTGGTCATGTTACTGTTCCAGAAATCCAGACATCAGTTCAAACTCCACCACTGCAGTTTGGGAATTTGAATTCAATTTTTTAAAATCTGGTAATAAAAACACTGGTATCAGTAAAAGTGACCATGAAGCTGTTGGATTTCTATCTGATTGGAATCTACAAACAAAATATAAACTATTCCTTTAACGATCAATAATTTGATTTGTTTGAGTCCCAAGAAAAACCTAGAGCATGTGAAAGGCAGTGTTAAGATCTGCATGCATTTAACCATTTCAAAGACATAAGAAAGAACATAAGAAATAGGAGCAGGAGTAGGCCAATCGGCCCCTCAAGCCTGCTCCGCCATTCAATAAGATCATGGCTGATCCTCTATCTCAATACCATATTCCCCCTCTCTCCCCATACCCCTTGGTGCCTTCTGTGTCTAGAAAACACTTCTCCACGCTAAACTCCAAATCTACGGCTAGATTTGCTGCCTGTTCAGAATCAATGAGCAGAAATCTAGGCCATGATCCCCCTGGTGTGGACCTGTGAGCAGTCTTCCGCTGTGGGTCCAAACTCTCCAAGACTGGGTTCAAACTAATCAAGATCTTTCTGGCCCCAGTCTGAGTTGGACTTTGTTGCTTATTTTGGCTTCTTTTACTTTGATTGGACCATGTGTTTCTTTGCTATGTTAGTGGTGGCCTAAAATGGGCTGATTCTTGTGTGTTGTCTCTGGGGCAACCAGCATTGGTCCATCAAAAAAGGCCCAGTCTGAGTTGGACTGAACTCCAGGCCCCAGAGCTGTAACTTGCTCCACCGCTCAGTCAGTCCTACCGAGGTTTCCTTCAGGCTGAAAGCTCCTTTCATTCGCTCAAAGGTCAGGCATTCGATTCCCATCTGGAGAAACATCTACATTTCACTTAATAGGTCATCAGCTGGCGGTGTACACTGGGTAAGACCAGCAGCCACCTGATCAGATCACATTAACAAGCAATTATAGCCAATCAGAAGAGGCCTGTAGGTTGTCTGTCCAATGATGTGCTGCCATCGGAAAAATTCAGGGTCCAATTGCCCTGAAATCAAAATAATCAGAATGGTTATGAGACCTAACAGGGGAGAGAGGAGGCTGAAGGGGAGGGGGTAAAGGGAAATGGGAATAAAGGGATATAAGAACAAAGGAATATGGGAATGAAGGAATATGGGAATGAAGAGATATGGGAATAAAGGGATATGGGAATGAAGAGATATGGGAATAAAGGGATATGGGAATGAAGAGATATGGGAATAAAAGGATATGGGAATAAAGAGATATGGGAATAAAGGGATATGGGAATGAAGAGATATGGGAATAAAGGGATATGGGAATAAAGGGATATGGGAATAAAAGGATATGGGAATAAAAGGATATGGGAATAAAGGGATATGGGAATAAAGGGATATGGGAATAAAGGGATATAAGAACAAAGGGATCAGGGAACAATGGTTCTTGGAACAAAGGGATATGTGATTAAGATCACTGCTCGTGTGCAGGATGAACATTAACACTGACCGGTCAGGCCCAGCAGCCTCGTTCTGTGTTGTAATTCCGATGTTATTCTGTGTATGTGAGTGAACCGTGCTCTGCATTCTGGGAGTTGTAGTCTGACAAAAGATTAAATTTGGGAAGCCTATGACATTGGTCTAACGGGACAGCCCATCATTCAATGGACAGCACAGGAGGGGGGTCACAGAGGGTCGCTGCTCTCAGTCCCAGTTCTCCAGAAAGATTTAGCTTTGTCCCTGTTAGAAATGTGAACATTTATTTAAATTGGTACAGTACATAGTAAATCAGCATCAAGAAGCCAAGGGTTAATAATACTGAGACACTGTGGTTGTATTGTTATAACGAATATTTCAGCTGAACGACAGGATTAGGGGGCTTTTGGTAACAAATACCTGGGAGGTGATTAGTCACCGTTTAAAGTGTTAATGGAGTTCAGGGACAACATAGACTGGCGCACACACACCCTCACACACCCCCACACACACCCTCTCACACACACCCTCACACACACCCTCACCCTCTCACACACACACACCCTCACACACCCTCACACACACTCACACACCCTCTCACACACACCCTCACACACACCCTCACCCTCTCACACACACACCCTCACACACACTCACACACCCTCTCACACACACCCTCACACACACCCTCACCCTCTCACACACACACCCCCTCACACACCCTCACACACACCCCCTCACACACCCTCTCACACACACCCACACACACCCTCACACACACCCTCACCCTCTCACACACACACCCCCACACACACCCTCTCACACACCCACACACACACACCCTCACACACACCCACACACACCCTCACACACACACCCTCACACACACTCACACACACACACCCTCACACCCTCACACACACACCCACACACACCCCCACACACACACCCTCTCACACACCCACACACACCCTCAAACACACCCTCACCCTCTCACACACACACCCTCACACACACACCCTCACACACCCTCTCACACACACCAACACACACCCTCACACACACCCTCACACACACCCTCACCCTCTCACACACACACCCTCACACACCCTCTCACACACACCCTCACACACACCCCCTCACACACCCTCTCACACACACCATCACACACACCCTCACACACACCCTCACACACCCTCTCACACACACCCACACACACACCCTCACACACACCCACACACCCTCACACACCCTCACCCTCTCACACACACACCCTCACACACACCCTCTCACACACACACCCACACACACACCCACACCCACACCCTCACACACACCCTCACACACACACCCTCACACACACACACCCTCACACACACACACACACACCCTCACCCTCTAACACACACCCACACACACCCTCACACACACCCTCACACACCCTCTCACACACACCTTCTCACACACACCCACACACACCCTCACCCTCTCACACACACCCTCACACACACCCTCACACACACACACCCTCACACACACCCTCACACACAAACACACACACCCACACACACCCTCACCCTCTCACACACACCCACACACACCCTCACACACACCCTCACACACCCTCTCACACACACCCTCTCACACACACCACACACACCCTCACCCTCTCACACACACACCCTCACACACACCCTCACACACCCTCACACACACACACCCTCACACACACACACACACACACACCCTCACCCTCTCACACACACACCCTCACACACACCCTCACACACCCTCACCCTCTCACACACACCCACACACACCCTCACCCTCTCACACACACCCTCACACACACCCTCACACACCCTCTCACACACACCCTCTCACACACACCCACACACACCCTCACCCTCTCACACACACCCTCACACACACACACCCTCACACACACCCTCACACACAAACACACACACCCACACACACCCTCACCCTCTCACACACACCCACACACACCCTCACACACAAACACACACACCCTCTCACACACACCCACACACACCCTCACACACAAACACACATACCCTCACACACACCCTCACACAGACCCACACACACCCTCACACACAAACACACACACCCTCACAAACACCCACACACACACCCTCACACACACCCACACACACCCTCACACACAAACACACACACCCTCACACACACCCACACACACCCTCACACACAAACACACACACCCTCACACACACCCTCACACACACACACCCTCACACACATCCTCACACACACCCTCACACACAAACACACACACCCTCACACACACCCTCTCACACACACCCTCACACACACACACACACACACACCCTCACACACAAACACACATACCCTCACACACATCCTCACACACACCCTCACACACACCCACACACACCCTCACCCTCTCACACACACCCACACACACCCTCACACACAAACACACACACCCTCTCACACACACCCACACACACCCTCACACACAAACACACATACCCTCACACACACCCTCACACAGACCCACACACACCCTCACACACAAACACACACACCCTCACAAACACCCACACACACACCCTCACACACACCCACACACACCCTCACACACAAACACACACACCCTCACACACACCCACACACACACCCTCACACACATCCTCACACACAAACACACACACCCTCACACACAAACACACACAGCCTCACACACACACCCACACACACCCTCACCCTCTCACACACACCCACACACACCCTCACACACAAACACACACACCCTCACACACAAACACACATACCCTCACACACACCCTCACACACACCCACACACACAAACACACACACCCTCTCACACACACCCTCACACACAAACACACACACCCTCTCACACACACCCTCACACACAAACACACACACCCTCACACACACCCTTATACACAAACACACACAACCCGCCCCCACACACACCCTCACACACAAACCCTCACACACACCCTCATACATAAACCCTTATACATACACAAACCCTCACACACACAGACAGAAGCCCTCACACCACACAAACACAAACCCTCTCAAACTCACTCACCCTCACATACACATACACACATCCTCAAACACAAACCCTCACATACACACACAAACACGCACACATACACACACATAGATAGACACACATATACACTCACACATATACACATGTATATACACACTAGTTGAAATATTACTCGTCTCTCACATACTTGCATTGTAAATGGTTTAATTTGGCTGATTTAAGTATAAAATTTAAAGCTGTCACTTGGTTTTCTCTCATCAAATTAATCAGAATGAAATTCTGTGGATAGAGGAAGTGATGTTCTTTCACCCTGGGTCTGTGTCCTCCAGTTATTTAGAAAAGGGTGTAACTGTAAATCGATGTAAAATCACAAGGTACAGAAGTGAAAGTGGGTTTGAAATGAAATGTGGAGATATAGAAACTTTTTACTCATAAACTTTCTGACGCTGTACAAGTCAATCATAAAAAACCCATTGCTTGGTAATATATACAATATAGTGAGTGTTCATAAACTGGGGAGTACCTGGGAGTGTTTGATGGGACAGTGTAGAGGGAACTTTACTCTGTATCTAACCCTGTACCTGCCCTGGGAGTGTTTGATGGGACAGTGTAGAGGGAGCTTTACTCTGTATCTAACCCTGTACCTGCCCTGGGAGTGTTTGATGGGACAGTGTAGAGGGAGCTTTACTCTGTATCTAACCCTGTACCTGCCCTGGGAGTGTTTGATGGGACAGTGTAGAGGGAGCTTTACTCTGTATCTAACCCTGTACCTGCCCTGGGAGTGTTTGATGGGACAGTGTAGAGGGAGCTTTACTCTGTATCTAACCCTGTACCTGCCCTGGGAGTGTTTGATGGGACAGTGTAGAGGGAGCTTTACTCTGTATCTAACCCTGTACCTGACCCTGGGAGTGTTTGATGGGACAGTGTAGAGGGAGTATCAAAGTATACGTTGATCTGATGAGGAAGTTATGCTGCCATTGCATCAAGTTATTGTGACATGATGCAGAATTGTGCAATAATGTGAGTACGAGAGACTTCAATCAGTTTCAGTAGCTGAGTCTTTCTGTAATGGTGGCCTCACACTGGGTTTAGACCGAGTTCACAATGTAAGACTTTGGATTGTGGTTTTGGATGATGGTGAAGGACTCCCACATCTGTGAAACTGGTTTCATGGAATGAAAGTTCATATTTTGTGCTTGATGCAAGTCTGGACAATCTCATCCCAGTTCCTCGTTGGCACAGCCGATACCCTACTCCTGCAGTCGGCCACCTCACTGAGAACAGCTCAAGGAGCGGCAGGACAGAGTAGGGATAATGGGCAGATACTCAAAGAGGCTGGATGTGACCAGTGGTGCCCCACAGGGATCAGTGTTGGGGCCTTAACTATTCACCATATTTATTCGCGACTTAGATGACAGGACAGAGAGCCGCATATCCAAATTTACCGATGACACAAAGATAGGCAGCATTGTAAGCAGTGTAGGTGGAAGCATAAAATTACAGAGAGATATTAATAGATTCAGTGAATGTGCAAAACTGTGGCAAATGGATTTCAATGTAGGCAAGTGTGAGGTCATCCACTTTGGACCTAAAAAGATCAGAGTACTTTCTAAATGGTGAAAAGCTTGAAACAGTGGAGGTCCAAAGAGACTTAGGGATCTGTGTACACAGATCATTAAAATGTCATGGACTGGTACAGAAAATAACTGAAAAGGCAAATGGAATGCTGGCCTTTATATCTCGAGGACTAGAGTACAAGGGGGCAGAAGTTATGCTGCAGCTATACAAAACCCTGGTTAGACCGCACCTGGAGTACTGTGAGCAGTTCTGGGCACCGCACCTTCGGAAGGACATATTGGCCTTGGAGGGAGTGCAGCGTAGGTTTACTAGAATGATACCCGGACTTCAAGGGTTAAATTACGAGGCGAGATTACACAAACTAGGTATGTATTCCCTGGAATTTAGAAGATTAAGGGGTGATTTGAATTAAATTTTCAAGCTATTAAGGGGAACTGATAGGGTAGATAGAGAGAAACTATTTCCACTGGTTGGGGAGTCTAGGATTAGGGAGCATAGCCTAAAAATTAGAGCCAGGACTTTCACAACATTTCTACACGCAAAGGGTGGTAGAAGTTTGGAACTCTCTTCCGCAAAGGGCAGTTGATACTAGCTCAATTATTAATTTTAAATCTGAGATAGATAGATTTTTGTTAACCAAAGGCATTAAGGGATATGGGGCTAAGGAGGGTGTATGGAGTTAGGTCACAGATCAGCCATGATCTCACTGAATGGCGGAACAGGCTCGAGGGGCAGAATTAAACCCTGATTAGGTGAACAATAACACCTCAAACACATTCCCACGCTAACCCGTCTTAATCTAGAATGTAATGCGTTCAGATTAGAACACCTGATCCATTCTACAAAACAAACCTTCTGGATCAGAACAGATCGCAGGCCACTGCATATCCGTCGTGATCTGATGGGATGGAGACCTGTATCCAATAGTCTGAAATATCCATCTAATATCTGGGAGTGTTTCCTGTTTTAAAGTTCCCCAAGGACTGAGTGAAAGAAACTGGAGTAATGGACAGGGATGAGGAGATGGTACACTCTCCTCTGAAATTAAATACAATGGGTATGAAATGGGCCAAAGGGGATCAAATGGGTCAAAGGGGATTAAATGGGTCAAAGGGGATCAAATGGGTCAAAGGGGATCAAATGGGTCAAAGGGGATTAAATGGGTCAAAGGGGATCAAATGGGTCAAAGGGGGTCAAATGGGTCAAAGGGGAACAAATGGTCCAGAATAGGCAAAAATTGGATCATTCTTTGAACAATCTTGCGATCTCTGGTTCTATCTGCACAGTTTAGTTGGTTAGGTGTGTGAACTACAGATTGAATCAGGTTAAAGCTGATTAAAAGCACAATTCATTACTTGGAAACCCTGATTCGTTTTAAACCATTAAAAGGGCGGGATCCCCAAACCGAGTCATTGTTCACTACACAAACTCGAATTTCCTGTTTCTGGAAACCGGCAGAGACTGCGGAAACCAGAAGTGATGTTGATCACAGTTTAATGTATCCGGTGTCTGGTGCAAATTTGCATCTTTCACCGGAGGCATTTTCAGCAATTTGTTCTGTGACTCTTCCGAATTCTCTCCGGGTTAGCCCATCCCTGGATTCCTCTCGCCAGCCGCTGGTACCTTTACGGGCGGCACAAACCGGATGAAAGTTGTAGTCACGCCAACCAGGCGTTTGTGACTCCAGAGAGTTATTTTATTGCAGCCCATAGACCCTTGCAGCTGGCACCATAACCTGACCAGGGCTGGACCAACGTATTGGGACAGCTAAACGCAATTCCTGCAAGGTGACAGCAGCCCTCGTTCATTGACTTTCAAGATCACAGGCTCTTCTCAGGGGATAAAATACATTCTTCAGTTACCCAATCAATCTCAATCCTGCTCATCAATGACTGGATCCTTCCAACTCCAGCGAGTTAGCAAACCAAGGCATCGCTGCTTAATAACTGAGAGGCAAGTGTGCCTTCACCGGGGTACGGGGCTGATGGGGAAACACCTGGTGATCTCTGAGACTGGGCCCCTCACCTGGTGCCCTGCACTCTGAGACTGGGCCCCTCACCTGGTGCCCTGCACTCTGGGACTGGGCCCCTCTCCTGGTGACCTGCACTCTGGGACTGGGCCCCTCACCTGGTGCCCTCCTCCCTGGGACTGGGCCCCTCACCTGGTGCCCTCCTCCCTGGGACTGGGCCCCTCTCCTGGTGCCCTGCACTCTGGGACTGGGCCCCTCACCTGGTGACCTGCTGTCTGGGACTGGGCCCCTCACCTGGTGCCCTCCTCCCTGGGACTGGGCCCCTCACCTGGTGCCCTCCTCCCTGGGACTGGGCCCCTCTCCTGGTGCCCTGCTCCCTGGGACTGGGCCCCTCACCTGGTGCCCTCCTCCCTGGGACTGGGCCCCTCACCTGGTGATCTATGAGACTGGGCCCCTCACCTGGTGCCCTGCACTCTGGGACTGGGCCCCTCTCCTGGTGATCTCTGAGACTGGGCCCCTCACCTGGTGCCCTGCTCTCTGGGACTGGGCCCCTCTCCTGGTGACCTGCACTCTGGGACTGGGCCCCTCACCTGGTGCCCTCCTCCCTGGGACTGGGCCCCTCACCTGGTGCCCTCCTCCCTGGGACTGGGCCCCTCTCCTGGTGCCCTGCACTCTGGGACTGGGCCCCTCACCTGGTGCCCTCCTCCCTGGGACTGGGCCCCTCACCTGGTGATCTCTGAGACTGGGCCCCTCACCTGGTGCCCTGCACTCTGATACTGGGCCTCTCACCTGGTGACCTGCTCCCTGCGACTGGGCCCCTCACCTGGTGACCTGCTGTCTGGGACTGGGCCCCTCACCTGGTGCCCTGCTCTCTGATACTGGGCCTCTCACCTGGTGACCTGCTCCCTGGGACTGGGCCCCTCACCTGGTGACCTGCTGTCTGGGACTGGGCCCCTCACCTGGTGCCCTGCTCTCTGATACTGGGCCCCTCACCTGGTGCCCTGCTCTCTGATACTGGGCCCCTCACCTGGTGCCCTGCTCCCTGGGACTGGGCCCCTCACCTGGTGACCTGCTCCCTGGGACTGGGCCCCTCACCTGGTGCCCTGCTCCCTGGGACTGGGCCCCTCACCTGGTGCCCTGCTCCCTGGGACTGGGTCCCTCACCTGGTGCCCTGCTCCCTGGGACTGGGCCCCTCACCTGGTGCCCTGCTCCCTGGGACTGGGCCCCTCTCCTGGTGCCCTGCTCCCTGGGACTGGGCCCCTCACCTGGTGCCCTGCTCCCTGGGGCTGGGCCCCTATCCTGGTGCCCTGCTCCCTGGGACTGGGCCCCTCTCCTGGTGCCCTGCTCCCTGGGACTGGGCCCCTCACCTGGTGCCCTGCTCCCTGGGACTGGGCCCCTCACCTGGTGACCTGCTGTCTGGGACTGGGCCCCTCACCTGGTGCCCTGCTCCCTGGGACTGGGCCCCTCACCTGATGCCCTGCTCCCTGGGACTGGGCCCCTCTCCTGGATCCCTGCTCCCTGGGACTGGGCCCCTCACCTGATGCCCTGCTCCCTGGGACTGGGCCCCTCTCCTGGAGCCCTGCTCCCTGGGACTGGGCCCCTCACCTGATGCCCTGCTCCCTGGGACAGGGCCCCTCTCCTGGAGCCCTGCTCCCTGGGACTGGGCCCCTCTCCTGGAGCCCTGCTCCCTGGGACTGGGCCCCTCTCCTGGAGCACTGCTCCCTGGGACTGGGCCCCTCACCTGATGCCCTGCTCCCTGGGACTGGGCCCCTCTCCTGGAGCCCTGCTCCCTGGGACTGGGCCCCTCACCTGATGCCCTGCTCCCTGGGACTGGGCCCCTCTCCTGGAGCCCTGCTCCCTGGGACTGGGCCCCTCACCTGATGCCCTGCTCCCTGGGACTGGGCCCCTCTCCTGGAGCCCTGCTCCCTGGGACTGGGCCCCTCACCTGATGCCCTGCTCCCTGGGACTGGGCCCCTCCCCTCAATGTCCTGAGAAGAATTTCTGCCATGATCTGGATGATGAGAGGAGCTGTAGTGTTGTTGGGAATTATCTCAAGCCAACACATGTTTCACTCTCAACATTAATCATCTCTTAAAATAGTCACAGGCAGCGGTCAAACCACAGATGAACTGAACTGTTGACAGGAGCTCTGTGGGATTCCACTGCAGATGGTTGCACAGTGAAACAAGTCACAATGTTTGCATGGCCTCAGTACATCCCAGTTGTAGTGTTGAAGACTTGTGCTCCAGAACTAGCTGCGCCTCGAGCCAAGCTGTTCCAGTACAGCTACAACACTGGCATCCACCCGACAATGTGGAAAATTGCTCAGGTATGTTCTGTCCACAAAAAGCAGGACAAATCCAATCCAGCCAATTACCGCCCCATCAGTCTACTCTCAATCATCAGCAAAGTGATGGAAGGTGTCGTCGACAGTGCTATCAAGCGGCACTTACTCACCAATAACCTGCTCACCGATGCTCAGTTTGGGTTCGGCCAGGACCACTCGGCTCCAGACCTCATTACAACCTTGGTCCAAACATGGACAAAAGAGTTGAATTCCAGAGGTGAGGTGAGAGTGACTGCCCTTGACATCAAGGCAGCATTTGACCGAGTGTGGCACCAAGGAGCCTGAGTAAAATTGAAGTCAATGGGAATCAGGGGGAAAACTCTCCAGTGGCTGGAGTCATACCTAGCACAAAGGAAGATGGTAGTGGTTGTTGGAGGCCAATCATCTCAGCCCCAGGGCATTGCTGCAGGAGTTCCTCAGGGCAGTGTCCAAGGCCCAACCATCTTCAGCTGCTTCATCAATGACTTTCACTCCATCATAAGGTCAGAAATGGGGATGTTCACTGATGATTGCACAGTGTTCAGTTCCATTCGCAACCCCTCAGATAATGAAGCAGTCCGAGCCCGCATGCATCAAGACCTGGACAACATCCAGGCTTGGGCTCATAAGTGGCAAGTAACATTCGCGCCAGACAAGTGCCAGGCAATGACCATCTCCAACAAGAGAGAGTCCAACCACCTCCCCTTGACATTCAATGGCATGACCAGCCATATAAATACTGTGGCTACAAGAGCAGGTCAGAGGCTGGGTATTCTGACTCCCCAAAGCCTTTCCACAATCTACAAGGCACAAGTCAGGAGTGTGATGGAATACTCTCCACTTGCCTGGATGAGTGCAGCTCCAACAACACTCAAGAAGCTCAACACCATCCAGGATAAAGCAGCCCACTTGATTGGCACCCCATCCACCACCCTAAGCATTCACTCCCTTCACCACAGGCACACAGTGGCTGCAGTGTGCACCATCCACAGGATGCACTGCAGCAACTCGCCAAGGCTTCTTCGACAGCACCTCCCAAACCCGCGACCTCTACCACCTAGAAGGACAAGAGCAGCAGGCACATGGGAACAACACCACCTGCACGTTCCCCTCCAAGTCACACACCATCCCGACTTGGAAATATATCGCCGTTCCTTCATCGTCGCTGGGTCAAAATCCTGGAACTCCCTTCCTAACAGCACTGTGGGAGAACCGTCACCACACGGACTGCAGCGGTTCAAGAAGGCGGCTCACCACCACCTTCTCAAGGGCAATTACAGATGGGCAATAAATGCCGGCCTCGCCAGCGACGCCCACATCCCATGAACGAATAAAAAAAAAATGTGGAATCTGTGAACAGCGATGGCCGTTTCCCTCAACTTCCTGCTCACCCCAACAGGATAAGCTCCTACACTTGGTGATTCGTACTGAGAGCAACTCCATCTTAAAGGGTCCACTAGGGACAGATGCTTGACCATCTTAGAGTCGGTGTCTGTGGGACCCGTACCCCAGTGAGAGTCGGTGTCTGTGGGACCCGTCCCCCAGTGAGAGTCGGTGTGTGTGGGACCCGTACCCCAGTGAGAGTCCGTGTCTGTGGGACCCGTACCCCAGTGAGAGTCGGTGTCTGTGGGACCCGTACCCCAGTGAGAGTCGGTGTGTGTGGGACCCTGTGACCCAGTGAGAGTCGGTGTGTGTGGGACCCGTATCCCAGTGAGAGTCGGTGTGTGTGGGACCCGTACCCCAGTGAGAGTCGGTGTGTGTGGGACCCGTACCCCAGTGAGAGTCGGTGTGTGTGGGACCCGTACCCCAGTGAGAGTCGGTGTGTGTGGGACCCGTACCCCAGTGAGAGTCGGTGTCTGTGGGACCCGTACCCCAGTGAGAGTCGGTGTGTGTGGGACCCGTACCCCAGTGAGAGTCGGTGTGTGTGGGACCCGTACCCCAGTGAGAGTCGGTGTGTGTGGGACCCGTACCCCAGTGAGAGTCGGTGTGTGTGGGACCCGTACCCCAGTGAGAGTCGGTGTCTGTGGGACCCGTACCCCAGTGAGAGTCGGTGTGTGTGGGACCCGTCCCCCAGTGAGAGTCGGTGTGTGTGGGACCCGTCCCCCAGTGAGAGTCGGTGTGTGTGGGACCCGTACCCCAGTGAGAGTCGGTGTGTGTGGGACCCGTACCCCAGTGAGAGTCGGTGTGTGTGGGACCCGTCCCCCAGTGAGAGTCGGTGTGTGTGGGACCCGTACCCCAGTGAGAGTCGGTGTCTGTGGGACCCGTACCCCAGTGAGAGTCGGTGTGTGTGGGACCCGTACCCCAGTGAGAGTCGGTGTCTGTGGGACCCGTACCCCAGTGAGAGTCGGTGTCTGTGGGACCCGTACCCCAGTGAGAGTCGGTGTCTGTGGGACCCGTACCCCAGTGAGAGTCGGTGTGTGTGGGACCCGTACCCCAGTGAGAGTCGGTGTGTGTGGGACCCGTACCCCAGTGAGAGTCAGTGTCTGTGGGACCCGTACCCCAGTGAGAGTCGGTGTGTGTGGGACCCGTACCCCAGTGAGAGTCGGTGTGTGTGGGACCCGTACCCCAGTGAGAGTCGGTGTGTGTGGGACCCGTACCCCAGTGAGAGTCAGTGTGTGTGGGACCCGTACCCCAGTGAGAGTCGGTGTGTGTGGGACCCGTACCCCAGTGAGAGTCGGTGTGTGTGGGACCCGTACCCCAGTGAGAGTCGGTTATTGTGTGAATGTCAGATAATGCCCCGATCTGGATGTGAACAGTCTCTCACCCTCTCTGTTCCCATTCCATGTTCAGGAAGCTCTTTCCGTTGTCAGTGAGGATCATGCTCTCTTCGAGTCCTCGTACGCAGCATCACACCTGATGAAGTCAGAGATACCGTCCAGTGATTACGGTCAGACGGGGAAAGGGAGTCCGGAGGTGGGAGAGCAAGACTGGATCAACCAGACGAGCAGGGTAACCGTGAAACGGGAGGTTGAGCAGGTGAACGGTACAAGGTACGGCAGAGAACGAGTGAACCCGCCTGGCGACACCACAGGGAATGTGCAATATTGGACAAAGTGTGAGTCCCTCACTGATCTCACACTGAGTCCGGGAAAAGTCAGCAACTCAGACGAGTGAACTGACAGAGATCGACACACTGAACCACACAAAATCATTTCAAAACAGGAATAACACAGACAGCCTCAATCAATCTCACCCTCACACCCTCCGACCACCTCCCTCAATCCCACCCTCACACCCTCCGACCGTCTCCCTCAATCCCACCCTCACACCCTCCGACCGTCTCCCTCAATCCCACCCTCACACCCTCCGACCATCTCCCTCAATCCCACCCTCACACCCTCCGACCACCTCCCTCAATCCCACCCCCACACCCTCCGACCATCTCCCTCAATCCCACCCTCACACCCTCCGACCACCTCCCTCAATCCCACCCCCACACCCTCCGACCATCTCCCTCAATCCCACCCTCACACCCTCCGACCACCTCCCTCAATCCCACCCCCACACCCTCCGACCATCTCCCTCAATCCCACCATCACACCTTCCGACCACCTCCCTCAATCCCACCCTCACACCCTCCGACCGTCTCCCTCAATCCCACCCTCACACCCTCCGACCATCTCCCTCAATCCCACCCTCACATCAACCGACCACCTCCCTCAATCCCACCCTCACACCCTCCGACCACCTCCCTCAATCTCACCCTCACACCCACTGACCGTCTCCCTCAATCCCACCCTCACATCAACCGACCACCTCCCTCAATCCCACCCTCACACCCTCCGACCGTCTCCCTCAATCCCACCCTCACACCCTCCGACCGTCTCCCTCAATCCCACCCTCACACCCTCCGACCACCTCCCTCAATCCCACCCTCACACCCTCCGACCATCTCCCTCAATCCCACCCTCACACCCTCCGACCATCTCCCTCAATCCCACCCTCACATCAACCGACCACCTCCCTCAATCCCACCCTCACACCCTCCGACCACCTCCCTCAATCTCACCCTCACACCCACTGACCGTCTCCCTCAATCTCACCCTCACACCCTCCGACCACCTCCCTCAATCTCACCCTCACACCCACTGACTGTCTCCCTCAATCTCACCCTCACACCCTCCGACCACCTCCCTCAATCCCACCCTCACATCAACCGACCACCTCCCTCAATCTCACCCTCACACCCTCCGACCACCTCCCTCAATCTCACCCTCACACCCACCGACCATCTCCCTCAATCTCACCCTCACACCCACTGACCGTCTCCCTCAATCCCACCCTCACACCCTCCGACCATCTCCCTCAATCCCACCCTCACATCAACCGACCACCTCCCTCAATCCCACCCTCACACCCTCCGACCACCTCCCTCAATCCCACCCTCACACCCACTGACCGTCTCCCTCAATCCCACCCTCACACCCACCGACCATCTCCCTCAATCCCACCCTCACACCCACCGACCACCTCCCTCAATCCCACCCTCACACCCTCCGACCATCTCCCTCAATCTCACCCTCACACCCTCCGACCGTCTCCCTCAATCCCACCCTCATACCCTCCGACCGTCTCCCTCAATCTCACCCTCACACCCACTGACCGTCTCCCTCAATCCCACCCTCACACCCACTGACCGTCTCCCTCAATCTCACCCTCACACACACTGACCGTCTCCCTCAATCCCACCCTCACACCCACTGACCATCTCCCTCAATCTCACCCTCACACCCACTGACCGTCTCCCTCAATCTCACCCTCACACCCACTGACCGTCTCCCTCAATCTCACCCTCATACCCTCCGACCATCTCCCTCAATCTCACCCTCACACCCACTGACCATCTCCCTCAATCTCACCCTCACACCCACTGACCGTCTCCCTCAATCCCACCCTCACACCCACTGACCGTCTCCCTCAATCTCACCCTCACACCCACTGACCGTCTCCCTCAATCTCACCCTCATACCCTCCGACCATCTCCCTCAATCTCACCCTCACACCCACTGACCGTCTCCCTCAATCTCACCCTCATACCCTCCGACCATCTCCCTCAATCTCACCCTCACACCCACTGACCGTCTCCCTCAATCCCACCCTCACACCCACTGACCGTCTCCCTCAATCTCACCCTCACACACACTGACCGTCTCCCTCAATCTCACCCTCACACACACTGACCGTCTCCCTCAATCTCACCCTCATACCCTCCGACCACCTCCCTCAATCTCACCCTCACACCCTCCGACCACCTCCCTCAATCTCACCCTCACACCCACCGACCACCTCCCTCAATCCCACCCTCACACCCTCCGACCACCTCCCTCAATCTCACCCTCACACACACCGACCATCTCCCTCAATCTCACCCTCACACCCACTGACCGTCTCCCTCAATCCCACCCTCACACACACTGACCGTCTCCCTCAATCCCACCCTCACACCCACTGACCGTCTCCCTCAATCTCACCCTCACACCCACTGACCGTCTCCCTCAATCCCACCCTCACACACACCGACCATCTCCCTCAATCTCACCCTCACACCCACTGACCGTCTCCCTCAATCCCACCCTCACACACACTGACCGTCTCCCTCAATCCCACCCTCACACCCACTGACCGTCTCCCTCAATCTCACCCTCACACCCACCGACCACCTCCCTCAATCCCACCCTCACACCCACCGACCGTCTCCCTCAATCCCACCATCACACCCACTGACCGTCTCCCTCAATCTCACCCTCACACCCACTGACCGTCTCCCTCAATCTCACCCTCACACCCACCGACCACCTCCCTCAATCCCACCCTCACACCCACCGACCGTCTCCCTCAATCCCACCCTCACACACACTGACCGTCTCCCTCAATCTCACCCTCACACCCTCCGACCATCTCCCTCAATCCCACCATCACACCCACTGACCGTCTCCCTCAATCCCACCCTCACACCCACCGACCACCTCCCTCAATCCCACCCTCACACCCACTGACCGTCTCCCTCAATCTCACCCTCACACACACTGACCGTCTCCCTCAATCTCACCCTCACACACACTGACCGTCTCCCTCAATCTCACCCTCACACCCACCGACCATCTCCCTCAATCCCACCCTCACACCCTCTGACCATCTCCCTCAATCTCACCCTCACACCCACCGACCGTCTCCCTCAATCCCACCCTCACACCCACTGACCGTCTCCCTCAATCCCACCCTCACACCCACTGACCGTCTCCCTCAATCTCACCCTCACACACACTGACCGTCTCCCTCAATCTCACCCTCACACCCTCCGACCATCTCCCTCAATCTCACCCTCACACCCACCGACCGTCTCCCTCAATCCCACCCTCACACCCACCGACCGTCTCCCTCAATCCCACCCTCACATTTACCCCCAGATCACTCTGTTCCTGTACCCCTTTTAGAGTTGTGCCCTCCAGTTTATATTGCCTCTCCTCATTCTTCCTACCGAAATATACCACTTCGCATTTTTCTGTGTTAAATTTCATCGGCCACGTGTCCGCCCATTCCACCAGCCTGTCTATATCCTCTTGAAGTCTATCACTATCCTCCTCACTGTTCACTACACTTCCAAGTTTTGTTTCATCTGCAAATTTTGAAATTGTGCCCTGTACACCCAAGTCCAAGTCATTAATATATATCAAGAAAAGCAGTGGTCCCAGCACCGACCCCTGGGGAACACCACTGTACACCTCCCTCCAGTCCGAAAAACAACCGTTCACCACTACTCTCTGTTTCCTGTCTCTTAGCCAATTCTGTATCCATGTTGCTACTGCCCCTTTTATTCCATGGGCTTTAATTTTGCCGACAAGCCTATTATGCGGCACTTTATCAAACGCCTTTTGAAAGTCCATATATATCACATCAACCGCACTGCCCTCATCGACCCCCTCTGTTCCCTCATCAAAAAATTCAATCAAGGTAGTTAAACACGATTTGCTTTTAACAAATTTGTGCTGGCTTTCCTTTATTAATCCATGCTGTCTAAGTGACTGTTAATTCTGTCCCGGATTATCATTTCTAAAAGTTTTCCCTCCACTGAGGTTAAAATGACCGGCCTGTAGTTGCTGGGTTTATCCTTGCACCCTTTTTTGAACAAGGGTGTAACGTTTTTGTAGGAGGAATAAGGAGGCCACATATTCCTTGGAAAATAAGAGTCTAAATGGGGTCGAGGAGCAAAGGGATCTGGGGGGACAGATTCACAAATCATTACAAGTCACAACGCAGGTTAATAAGGCCATAAAAAAGCAAACCAAGCAATGGGGTCCATTTCTAGAGGGATAGAATTGAAAAGCAGAGAAGTTATGTTAAACTTGTATAGAACCTTGGTTAGACCACACTTGGAGCACTGTGCACAGTTCTGGTCTCCATATACCTTGGTTAGACCACACTTGGAGCACCGTGTACAGTTCTGGTCTCCGTATACCTTGGTTAGACCACACTTGGAGCACTGTGTACAGTTCTGGTCTCCATATACCTTGGTTAGACCACACTTGGAGCACTGTGCACAGTTCTGGTCTCCATATACCTTGGTTAGACCACACTTGGAGCACTGTGCACAGTTCTGGTCTCCATATACCTTGGTTAGACCACACTTGGAGCACTGTGTACAGTTCTGGTCTCCGTATACCTTGGTTGGACCACACTTGGAGCACTGTGCACAGTTCTGGTCTCCGTATACCTTGGTTAGACCACACTTGGAGCACTGTGCACAGTTCTGGTCTCCATATACCTTGGTTAGACCACACTTGGAGCACCATGTACAGTTCTGGTCTCCGTATACCTTGGTTAGACCACACTTGGAGCACTGTGCACAGTTCTGGTCTCCGTATACCTTGGTTAGACCACACTTGGAGCACTGTGCACAGTTCAGGTCTCCGTATAATATAAAGATTATAGAGGCACTGGAGAAGGTGCAAAAACGATTTACAAGGATGATACAAGAACTGAGAGGTTATAACTATCAGGAAAGACTGAACAGGCTGGGACTCTTTTCTCGAGGAAAGAGAAGGCTGAGGGGTGACCTGATAGAGGTCTTTAAAGTTATGAAAGGGGTTTGATAGGGTAGACATAGAGAAAATGTTTCCACTTGTGGGGGAGACCGGAACTAGGGGGCCATAAATATAAGATAGTCACTAATAAATCCAATACAAAATTCAGGAGAACAGGCAAACAAAATGAACAAGGAACAATCGGGGATTTACCCTGAACCCATCCCTGGTCAGACCGCAGTTAAAATATTCAGAGTCGACTTACAGAACCAATCATTCACCATCGATGGTCCTGCTGTTCTCCACACAGAGAGTCTCCTGTTGATTGCAGTGTGGTCAGACGGAATAAGATGCTGAGTGGAGCTGAGACGAGCCAAGCTCCCTACACACCAGCGTACAGCGAGCAGCGAGAGAGTCCAACCAACAGTAGCACCAATGAGAAACGGGTCATCGTACCAGCTGGTAAGACACCAACAGACCGTAGCACGTCATTAACAGAGAGGCTTGTGACACACGCACCGTGACAGGGAGAGAGACACAGCTCACCGTGACAGGGAGAGAGAGACGCACCGTGACAGGGAGAGAGATACACGAACCGTTACAGGGAGAGAGATACACGCACCGTGACAGGGAGAGAGACACGCACCGTGACAGGGAGAGAGACACGCACCGTGACAGGGAGAGAGATACACGCACCGTGACAGGGAGAGAGACACGCACCGTGACAGGGAGAGAGACACGCACCGTGACAGGGAGAGAGATACACGCACACTGCGAGAGGGAGAGAGGTGATACACGCACACTGTGACAGGGAGACAGGTGATACACGCACACTGTGACAGGGAGACAGGTGATACACGCACACTGTGACAGGGAGACAGGTGATACACGCACACTGTGACAGGGAGACAGGTGATACACGCACACTGTGACAGGGAGACAGGTGATACACGCACACTGTGACAGGGAGACAGGTGATACACGCACACTGTGACAGGGAGACAGGTGATACACGCACACTGTGACAGGGAGACAGGTGATACACGCACACTGTGACAGGGAGACAGGTGACACACGCACACTGTGACAGGGAGACAGGAGACACACGCACACTGTGACAGGGAGACAGGTGACACACGCACACTGTGACAGGGAGACAGGTGACACACGCACACTGTGACAGGGAGACAGGTGACACACGCACACTGTGACAGGGAGACAGGTGATACACGCACACTGTGACAGGGAGAGAGGTGATACACGCACACTGTGACAGGGAGAGAGGTGACACACGCACACTGTGACAGGGAGACAGGTGACACACGCACACTGTGACAGGGAGAGAGGTGACACACGCACACTGTGACAGGGAGACAGGTGACACACGCACACTGTGACAGGGAGACAGGTGATACACGCACACTGTGACAGGGAGAGAGGAGATACACGCACACTGTGACAGGGAGAGAGGTGACACACGCACACTGTGACAGGGAGACAGGTGACACACGCACACTGTGACAGGGAGAGAGGTGACACACGCACACTGTGACAGGGAGAGAGGTGACACACGCACACTGTGACAGGGAGACAGGTGACACACGCACACTGTGACAGGGAGACAGGTGATACACGCACACTGTGACAGGGAGAGAGGTGATACACGCACACTGTGACAGGGAGAGAGGTGATACACGCACACTGTGACAGGGAGACCGGTGGTACACGCACACTGTGACAGGGAGACAGGTGACACACGCACACTGTGACAGGGAGACAGGTGATACACGCACACTGTGACAGGGAGACAGGTGACACACGCACACTGTGACAGGGAGACAGGTGACACACGCACACTGTGACAGGGAGACAGGTGATACACGCACACTGTGACAGGGAGACAGGTGATACACGCACACTGTGACAGGGAGAGAGGTGACACACGCACACTGTGACAGGGAGACAGGTGATACACGCACACTGTGACAGGGAGAGAGGTGACACACGCACACTGTGACAGGGAGACAGGTGACACACGCACACTGTGACAGGGAGACAGGTGACACACGCACACTGTGACAGGGAGACAGGTGATACACGCACACTGTGACAGGGAGTGAGGTGATACACGCACACTGTGACAGGGAGACAGGTGATACACGCACACTGTGACAGGGAGTGAGGTGATACACGCACACTGTGACAGGGAGACAGGTGATACACGCACACTGTGACAGGGAGAGAGATACACGCACACTGTGACAGGGAGAGAGGTGACACACGCACACTGTGACAGGGAGAGAGGTGACACACGCACACTGTGACAGGGAGACAGGTGATACACGCACACTGTGACAGGGAGTGAGGTGACACACGCACACTGTGACAGGGAGACAGGTGATACACGCACACTGTGACAGGGAGACAGGTGATACACGCACACTGTGACAGGGAGAGAGGTGATACACGCACACTGTGACAGGGAGACAGGTGATACACGCACACTGTGACAGGGAGACAGGTGATACACGCACACTGTGACAGGGAGACAGGTGATACACGCACACTGTGACAGGGAGAGAGGTGACACACGCACACTGTGACAGGGAGAGAGGTGACACACGCACACTGTGACAGGGAGAGAGGTGACACACGCACACTGTGACAGGGAGAGAGGTGATACACGCACACTGTGACAGGGAGAGAGGTGACACACGCACACTGTGACAGGGAGAGAGGTGACACACGCACACTGTGGCAGGGAGACAGGTGATACACGCACACTGTGACAGGGAGACAGGTGACACACGCACACTGTGACAGGGAGAGAGGTGACACACACACTGTGACAGGGAGACAGGTGATACACGCACACTGTGACAGGGAGACAGGTGATACACGCACACTGTGACAGGGAGACAGGTGATACACGCACACTGTGACAGGGAGACAGGTGACACACGCACACTGTGACAGGGAGAGAGGTGACACACGCACACTGTAACAGGGAGAGAGGTGACACACGCACACTGTGACAGGGAGACAGGTGATACACGCACACTGTGACAGGGAGAGAGGTGATACACGCACACTGTGACAGGGAGACAGGTGACACACGCACACTGTGACAGGGAGACAGGTGATACACGCACACTGTGACAGGGAGACAGGTGATACACGCACACTGTGACAGGGAGACAGGTGATACACGCACACTGTGACAGGGAGACAGGTGATACACGCACACTGTGACAGGGAGACAGGTGACACACGCACACTGTGACAGGGAGAGAGGTGATACACGCACACTGTGACAGGGAGAGAGGTGACACACGCACACTGTGACAGGGAGAGAGGTGATACACGCACACTGTGACAGGGAGAGAGGTGATACACGCACACTGTGACAGGGAGACAGGTGATACACGCACACTGTGACAGGGAGATAGGTGATACACGCACACTGTGACAGGGAGACAGGTGATACACGCACACTGTGACAGGGAGAGAGGTGATACACGCACACTGTGACAGGGAGACAGGTGATACACGCACACTGTGACAGGGAGACAGGTGATACACGCACACTGTGACAGGGAGAGAGGTGACACACGCACACTGTGACAGGGAGAGAGGTGATACACGCACACTGTGACAGGGAGACAGGTGATACACGCACACTGTGACAGGGAGACAGGTGACACACGCACACTGTGACAGGGAGACAGGTGATACACGCACACTGTGACAGGGAGAGAGGTGATACACGCACACTGTGACAGGGAGACAGGTGATACACGCACACTGTGACAGGGAGACAGGTGACACACGCACACTGTGACAGGGAGAGAGGTGATACACGCACACTGTGACAGGGAGACAGGTGATACACGCACACTGTGACAGGGAGACAGGTGATACACGCACACTGTGACAGGGAGAGAGGTGATACACGCACACTGTGACAGGGAGACAGGTGATACACGCACACTGTGACAGGGAGACAGGTGATACACGCACACTGTGACAGGGAGACAGGTGATACACGCACACTGTGACAGGGAGAGAGGTGATACACGCACACTGTGACAGGGAGAGAGGTGATACACGCACACTGTGACAGGGAGACAGGTGATACACGCACACTGTGACAGGGAGACAGGTGACACACGCACACTGTGACAGGGAGAGAGGAGATACACGCACACTGTGACAGGGAGAGAGGTGATACACGCACACTGTGACAGGGAGACAGGTGATACACGCACACTGTGACAGGGAGAGAGGTGACACACGCACACTGTGACAGGGAGACAGGTGACACACGCACACTGTGACAGGGAGACAGGTGATACACGCACACTGTGACAGGGAGACAGGTGATACACGCACACTGTGACAGGGAGACAGGTGATACACGCACACTGTGACAGGGAGACAGGTGATACACGCACACTGTGACAGGGAGACAGGTGATACACGCACACTGTGACAGGGAGACAGGTGACACACGCACACTGTGACAGGGAGAGGTGATACACGCACACTGTGACAGGGAGACAGGTGATACACGCACACTGTGACAGGGAGACAGGTGATACACGCACACTGTGACAGGGAGACAGGTGACACGCACACTGTGACAGGGAGACAGGTGACACACGCACACTGTGACAGGGAGACAGGTGATACACGCACACTGTGACAGGGAGAGAGGTGACACACGCACACTGTGACAGGGAGACAGGTGACACACGCACACTGTGACAGGGAGACAGGTGATACACGCACACTGTGACAGGGAGAGAGGTGATACACGCACACTGTGACAGGGAGAGAGGTGATACACGCACACTGTGACAGGGAGACAGGTGATACACGCACACTGTGACAGGGAGAGAGGTGACACACGCACACTGTGACAGGGAGAGAGGTGACACACGCACACTGTGACAGGGAGAGAGGTGATACACGCACACTGTGACAGGGAGACAGGTGAGACACGCACACTGTGACAGGGAGACAGGTGACACACGCACACTGTGACAGGGAGACAGGTGACACACGCACACTGTGACAGGGAGAGAGGTGATACACGCACACTGTGACAGGGAGAGAGGTGACACACGCACACTGTGACAGGGAGAGAGGTGACACACGCACACTGTGACAGGGAGAGAGGTGATACACGCACACTGTGACAGGGAGACAGGTGAGACACGCACACTGTGACAGGGAGACAGGTGACACACGCACACTGTGACAGGGAGACAGGTGATACACGCACACTGTGACAGGGAGACAGGTGATACACGCACACTGTGACAGGGAGAGAGGTGATACACGCACACTGTGACAGGGAGAGAGGTGACACACGCACACTGTGACAGGGAGACAGGTGATACACGCACACTGTGACAGGGAGACAGGTGATACACGCACACTGTGACAGGGAGACAGGTGATACACGCACACTGTGACAGGGAGACAGGTGACACACGCACACTGTGACAGGGAGACAGGTGATACACGCACACTGTGACAGGGAGAGAGGTGACACACGCACACTGTGACAGGGAGACAGGTGATACACGCACACTGTGACAGGGAGACAGGTGATACACGCACACTGTGACAGGGAGACAGGTGACACAAGCACACTGTGACAGGGAGACAGGTGATACACGCACACTGTGACAGGGAGACAGGTGATACACGCACACTGTGACAGGGAGAGAGGTGATACACGCACACTGTGACAGGGAGACAGGTGATACACGCACACTGTGACAGGGAGAGAGGTGACACACGCACACTGTGACAGGGAGACAGGTGATACACGCACACTGTGACAGGGAGAGAGGTGATACACGCACACTGTGACAGGGAGACAGGTGATACACGCACACTGTGACAGGGAGAGAGGTGACACACGCACACTGTGACAGGGAGACAGGTGATACACGCACACTGTGACAGGGAGACAGGTGATACACGCACACTGTGACAGGGAGACAGGTGATACACGCACACTGTGACAGGGAGACAGGTGACACAAGCACACTGTGACAGGGAGACAGGTGATACACGCACACTGTGACAGGGAGACAGGTGACACACGCACACTGTGACAGGGAGACAGGTGATACACGCACACTGTGACAGGGAGACAGGTGATACACGCACACTGTGACAGGGAGAGAGGTGACACACGCACACTGTGACAGGGAGACAGGTGACACACGCACACTGTGACAGGAGAGAGGTGACACACGCACACTGTGACAGGGAGACAGGTGATACACGCACACTGTGAAAGGGAGACAGGTGATACACGCACACTGTGACAGGGAGAGAGGTGATACACGCACACTGTGACAGGGAGACAGGTGATACACGCACACTGTGACAGGGAGAGAGGTGATACACGCACACTGTGCCAGGGAGACAGGTGACACACGCACACTGTGACAGGGAGAGAGGTGACACACGCACACTGTGACAGGGAGACAGGTGATACACGCACACTGTGCCAGGGAGAGAGGTGACACACGCACACTGTGACAGGGAGACAGGTGATACATGCACACTGTGCCAGGGAGAGAGGTGACACACGCACACTGTGACAGGGAGACAGGTGACACACGCACACTGTGACAGGGAGAGAGGTGACACACGCACACTGTGACAGGGAGACAGGTGACACACGCACACTGTGACAGGGAGAGAGGTGACACACGCACACTGTGACAGGGAGACAGGTGATACACGCACACTGTGCCAGGGAGAGAGGTGACACACGCACACTGTGACAGGGAGACAGGTGACACACGCACACTGTGACAGGGAGAGAGGTGACACACGCACACTGTGACAGGGAGACAGGTGATACACGCACACTGTGACAGGGAGACAGGTGACACACGCACACTGTGACAGGGAGACAGGTGACACACGCACACTGTGACAGGGAGAGAGGTGACACACGCACACTGTGACAGGGAGACAGGTGATACACGCACACTGTGACAGGGAGACAGGTGACACACGCACACTGTGACAGGGAGACAGTTGATACACGCACACTGTGACAGGGAGAGAGGTGATACACGCACACTGTGACAGGGAGAGAGGTGATACACGCACACTGTGACAGGGAGACAGGTGATACACGGACACTGTGACAGGGAGAGAGGTGATACACGCACACTGTGACGGGAGAGAGGTGATACACGCACACTGTGACAGGGAGAGAGGTGATACACACACACTGTGACAGGGAGACAGGTGATACACGCACACTGTGACGGGAGAGAGGTGATACACGCACACTGTGACAGGGAGAGAGGTGACACACGCACACTGTGACAGGGAGAGAGGTGACACACGCACACTGTGACAGGGAGACAGGTGATACACGCACACTGTGACAGGGAGAGAGGTGATACACGCACACTGTGACAGGGAGACAGGTGATACACGCACACTGTGACAGGGAGACAGGTCATACACGCACACTGTGACAGGGAGAGAGGTGATACACGCACACTGTGACGGGAGAGAGGTGATACACGCACACTGTGACAGGGAGACAGGTGACACACGCACACTGTGACAGGGAGAGAGGTGATCCACGCACACTGTGACAGGGAGACAGGTGACACACGCACACTGTGACAGGGAGAGAGGTGATACACGCACACTGTGACAGGGAGAGAGGTGACACACGCACACTGTGACAGGGAGAGAGGTGATACACGCACACTGTGACAGTGAGACAGGTGACACACGCACACTGTGACAGGGAGAGAGGTGATACACGCACACTGTGACAGGGAGACAGGTGATACACGCACACTGTGACAGGGAGACAGGTGATACACGCACACTGTGACAGGGAGAGAGGTGATACACGCACACTGTGACAGGGAGAGAGGTGAGACACGCACACTGTGACAGGGAGACAGGTGATACACGCACACTGTGACAGGGAGACAGGTGATACACGCACACTGTGACAGGGAGACAGGTGATACACTCACACTGTGACAGGGAGACAGGTGATACACGCACACTGTGACAGGGAGACAGGTGATACACTCACACTGTGACAGGGAGAGAGGTGATACACGCACACTGTGACAGGGAGACAGGTGATACACGCACACTGTGACAGGGAGACAGGTGATACACGCACACTGTGACAGGGAGAGAGGTGAGACACGCACACTGTGACAGGGAGACAGGTGATACACGCACACTGTGACAGGGAGACAGGTGATACACTCACACTGTGACAGGGAGAGAGGTGAGACACGCACACTGTGACAGGGAGACAGGTGATACACGCACACTGTGACAGGGAGACAGGTGATACACGCACACTGTGACAGGGAGACAGGTGATACACGCACACTGTGACAGGGAGACAGGTGATACACGCACACTGTGACAGGGAGAGAGGTGAGACACGCACACTGTGACAGGGAGACAGGTGATACACGCACACTGTGACAGGGAGAGAGGTGATACACGCACACTGTGACAGGGAGACAGGTGACACACGCACACTGTGACAGGGAGAGAGGTGATACACGCACACTGTGACAGTGAGACAGGTGACACACGCACACTGTGACAGGGAGACAGGTGATACACGCACACTGTGACAGTGAGACAGGTGACACACGCACACTGTGACAGGGAGAGAGGTGAGACACGCACACTGTGACAGGGAGACAGGTGATACACGCACACTATGACAGGGAGACAGGTGATACACGCACACTGTGACAGGGAGAGAGGTGATACACGCACACTGTGACAGGGAGACAGGTGACACACGCACACTGTGACAGGGAGAGAGGTGAGACACGCACACTGTGACAGGGAGACAGGTGATACACGCACACTGTGCCAGGGAGAGAGGTGACACACGCACACTGTGACAGGGAGACAGGTGATACACGCACACTGTGACAGGGAGACAGGTGACACACGCACACTGTGACAGGGAGAGAGGTGAGACACGCACACTGTGACAGGGAGACAGGCGACACACGCACACTGTGACAGGGAGACAGGTGATACACGCTACACTGTGCCAGGGAGAGAGGTGACACACGCACACTGTGACAGGGAGACAGGTGATACACGCACACTGTGACAGGGAGACAGGTGACACACGCACACTGTGACAGGGAGACAGGTGATACACGCACACTGTGACAGGGAGAGAGGTGATACACGCACACTGTGACAGGGAGACAGGTGATACACGCACACTGTGACAGGGAGACAGGTGACACACGCACACTGTGACAGGGAGACAGGTGATACACGCACACGGTGACAGGGAGACAGGTGACACACGCACACTGTGACAGGGAGAGAGGTGACACACGCACACTGTGACAGGGAGAGAGGTGACACACGCACACTGTGACAGGGAGACAGGTGATACACGCACACTGTGACAGGGAGACAGGTGACACACGCACACTGTGACAGGGAGACAGGTGATACACGCACACTGTGACAGGGAGACAGGTGATACACGCACACTGTGACAGGGAGAGAGGTGATACACGCACACTGTGACAGGGAGAGAGGTGATACACGCACACTGTGACAGGGAGACAGGTGATACACGCACACTGTGACAGGGAGACAGGTGATACACGCACACTGTGACAGGGAGAGAGGTGACACACGCACACTGTGACAGGGAGAGAGGTGATACACGCACACTGTGACAGGGAGACAGGTGATACACGCACACTGTGACAGGGAGAGAGGTGATACACGCACACTGTGACAGGGAGACAGGTGATACACGCACACTGTGACAGGGAGACAGGTGATACACGCACACTGTGACAGGGAGAGAGGTGATACACGCACACTGTGACAGGGAGACAGGTGACACACGCACACTGTGACAGGGAGAGAGGTGATACACGCACACTGTGACAGGGAGAGAGGTGATACACGCACACTGTGACAGGGAGACAGGTGACACACGCACACTGTGACAGGGAGACAGGTGACACACGCACACTGTGACAGGGAGACAGGTGATACACGCACACTGTGACAGGGAGACAGGTGATACACGCACACTGTGACAGGGATACAGGTGATACACGCACACTGTGACAGGGAGACAGGTGATACACGCACACTGTGACAGGGAGAGAGGTGACACACGCACACTGTGACAGGGAGACAGGTGACACACGCACACTGTGACAGGGAGAGAGGTGACACACGCACACTGTGACAGGGAGACAGGTGATACACGCACACTGTGACAGGGAGACAGGTGACACACGCACACTGTGACAGGGAGACAGGTGATACACGCACACTGTGACAGGGAGAGAGGTGATACACGCACACTGTGACAGGGAGACAGGTGACACACGCACACTGTGACAGGGAGACAGGTGACACACGCACACTGTAACAGGGAGAGGTGATACACGCACACTGTGACAGGGAGAGAGGTGACACACGCACACTGTGACAGGGAGACAGGTGATACACGCACACTGTGACAGGGAGAGAGGTGACACACGCACACTGTGACAGGGAGAGAGGTGATACACGCACACTGTGACAGGGAGACAGGAGACACACGCACACTGTGACAGGGAGAGAGGTGACACACGCACACTGTGACAGGGAGACAGGTGATACACGCACACTGTGACAGGGAGACAGGTGATACACGCACACTGTGACAGGGAGAGAGGTGACACACGCACACTGTGACAGGGAGAGAGGTGACACACGCACACTGTGACAGGGAGACAGGTGATACACGCACACTGTGACAGGGAGACAGGTGATACACTCACACTGTGACAGGGAGACAGGTGATACACGCACACTGTGACAGGGAGAGAGGTGATACACGCACACTGTGACAGGGAGACAGGTGATACACGCACACTGTGACAGGGAGACAGGTGAAACACGCACACTGTGACAGGGAGAGAGGTGACACACGCACACTGTGACAGGGAGAGAGGTGATACACGCACACTGTGACAGGGAGAGAGGTGATACACGCACACTGTGACAGGGAGACAGGTGATACACGCACACTGTGACAGGGAGACAGGTGATACACGCACACTGTGACAGGGAGACAGGTGACACACGCACACTGTGACAGGGAGACAGGTGACACACGCACACTGTGACAGGGAGACAGGTGATACACGCACACTGTGACAGGGAGACAGGTGATACACGCACACTGTGACAGGGAGACAGGTGACACACGCACACTGTGACAGGGAGACAGGTGATACACGCACACTGTGACAGGGAGACAGGTGATACACGCACACTGTGACAGGGAGAGAGGTGATACACGCACACTGTGACAGGGAGACAGGTGATACACGCACACTGTGACAGGGAGACAGGTGATACACGCACACTGTGACAGGGAGACAGGAGACACACGCACACTGTGACAGGGAGAGAGGTGATACACGCACACTGTGACAGGGAGACAGGAGACACACGCACACTGTGACAGGGAGAGAGGTGACACACGCACACTGTGACAGGGAGACAGGAGACACACGCACACTGTGACAGGGAGAGAGGTGATACACGCACACTGTGACAGGGAGACAGGAGACACACGCACACTGTGACAGGGAGACAGGTGACACACGCACACTGTGACAGGGAGACAGGTGATACACTCACACTGTGACAGGGAGACAGGTGATACACGCACACTGTGACAGGGAGACAGGTGATACACGCACACTGTGACAGGGAGAGAGGTGATACACGCACACTGTGACAGGGAGAGAGGTGATACACGCACACTGTGACAGGGAGAGAGGTGACACACACACTGTGACAGGGAGAGAGGTGACACACGCACACTGTGACAGGGAGACAGGTGATACACGCACACTGTGACAGGGAGAGAGGTGACACACGCACACTGTGACAGGGAGACAGGTGATACACGCACACTGTGACAGGGAGACAGGTGATACACGCACACTGTGACAGGGAGACAGGTGATACACGCACACTGTGACAGGGAGACAGGTGATACACGCACACTGTGACAGGGAGACAGGTGATACACGCACACTGTGACAGGGAGACAGGTGATACACGCACACTGTGACAGGGAGAGAGGTGATACACGCACACTGTGACAGGGAGACAGGTGATACACGCACACTGTGACAGGGAGAGAGGTGATACACGCACACTGTGACAGGGAGACAGGTGATACACGCACACTGTGACAGGGAGAGAGGTGATACACGCACACTGTGACAGGGAGAGAGGTGATACACGCACACTGTGACAGGGAGACAGGTGATACACGCACACTGTGACAGGGAGACAGGTGATACACACACACTGTGACAGGGAGACAGGTGATACACGCACACTGTGACAGGGAGACAGGTGACACACGCACACTGTGACAGGGAGAGAGGTGATACACGCACACTGTGACAGGGAGAGAGGTGATACACGCACACTGTGACAGGGAGAGAGGTGATACACGCACACTGTGACAGGGAGACAGGTGATACACGGACACTGTGACAGGGAGAGAGGTGACACACGCACACTGTGACAGGGAGACAGGTGATACACGCACACTGTGACATGGAGACAGGTGATACACGCACACTGTGACATGGAGACAGGTGATACACGCACACTGTGACAGGGAGACAGGTGATACACTCACACTGTGACAGGGAGTGAGGTGATACACGCACACTGTGACAGGGAGACAGGTGATACACGCACACTGTGACAGGGAGACAGGTGATACACGCACACTGTGACAGGGAGACAGGTGATACACGCACACTGTGACAGGGAGACAGGTGATACACGCACACTGTGACAGGGAGACAGGTGATACACGCACACTGTGACAGGGAGACAGGTGACACACGCACACTGTGACAGGGAGACAGGTGATACACGCACACTGTGACAGGGAGACAGGAGACACACGCACACTGTGACAGGGAGACAGGTGACACACGCACACTGTGACAGGGAGAGAGGTGACACACGCACACTGTGACAGGGAGAGAGGTGACACACGCACACTGTGACAGGGAGAGAGGTGACACACACACTGTGACAGGGAGACAGGTGATACACGCACACTGTGACAGGGAGACAGGTGATACACGCACACTGTGACAGGGAGAGAGGTGATACACGCACACTGTGACAGGGAGACAGGTGATACACGCACACTGTGACAGGGAGACAGGTGATACACGCACACTGTGACAGGGAGAGAGGTGACACACACACTGTGACAGGGAGACAGGTGACACACGCACACTGTGACAGGGAGACAGGTGATACACGCACACTGTGACAGGGAGAGAGGTGATACACGCACACTGTGACAGGGAGACAGGTGATACACGCACACTGTGACAGGGAGAGAGGTGATACACGCACACTGTGACAGGGAGAGAGGTGACACACGCACACTGTGACAGGGAGAGAGGTGATACACGCACACTGTGACAGGGAGACAGGTGACACACGCACACTGTGACAGGGAGAGAGGTGACACACGCACACTGTGACAGGGAGAGAGGTGATACACGCACACTGTGACAGGGAGACAGGTGACACACGCACACTGTGACAGGGAGAGAGGTGACACACGCACACTGTGACAGGGAGAGAGGTGATACACGCACACTGTGACAGGGAGAGAGGTGACACACGCACACTGTGACAGGGAGAGAGGTGATACACGCACACTGTGACAGGGAGACAGGTGACACACGCACACTGTGACAGGGAGACAGGTGATACACGCACACTGTGACAGGGAGAGAGGTGACACACGCACACTGTGACAGGGAGACAGGTGATACACGCACACTGTGACAGGGAGAGAGGTGATACACGCACACTGTGACAGGGAGACAGGTGACACACGCACACTGTGACAGGGAGACAGGTGATACACGCACACTGTGACAGGGAGACAGGTGATACACGCACACTGTGACAGGGAGACAGGTGATACACGCACACTGTGACAGGGAGAGGTGATACACGCACACTGTGACAGGGAGAGAGGTGACACACGCACACTGTGACAGGGAGACAGGTGATACACGCACACTGTGACAGGGAGACAGGTGATACACGCACACTGTGACAGGGAGACAGGTGATACACGCACACTGTGACAGGGAGACAGATGATACACGCACACTGTGACAGGGAGACAGGTGATACACGCACACTGTGACAGGGAGACAGATGATACACGCACACTGTGACAGGGAGACAGGTGATACACGCACACTGTGACAGGGAGACAGATGATACACGCACACTGTGACAGGGAGACAGGTGATACACGCACACTGTGACAGGGAGACAGATGATACACGCACACTGTGACAGGGAGACAGGTGATACACGCACACTGTGACAGGGAGACAGGTGATACACGCACACTGTGACAGGGAGACAGATGATACACGCACACTGTGACAGGGAGACAGGTGATACACGCACACTGTGACAGGGAGACAGGTGATACACGCACACTGTGACAGGGAGACAGGTGACACACGCACACTGTGACAGGGAGACAGGTGATACACGCACACTGTGACAGGGAGAGAGGTGACACACGCACACTGTGACAGGGAGAGAGGTGACACACGCACACTGTGACAGGGAGACAGGTGACACACGCACACTGTGACAGGGAGACAGGTGACACACGCACACTGTGACAGGGAGACAGGAGACACACGCACACTGTGACAGGGAGAGAGGTGATACACGCACACTGTGACAGGGAGACAGGTGATACACGCACACTGTGACAGGGAGACAGGTGACACACGCACACTGTGACAGGGAGAGAGGTGACACACGCACACTGTGACAGGGAGAGAGGTGACACGCACACTGTGACAGGGAGACAGGTGACACACGCACACTGTGACAGGGAGAGAGGTGATACACGCACACTGTGACAGGGAGAGAGGTGATACACGCACACTGTGACAGGGAGAGAGGTGATACACGCACACTGTGACAGGGAGAGAGGTGACACACGCACACTGTGACAGGGAGACAGGTGATACACGCACACTGTGACAGGGAGACAGGTGATACACGCACACTGTGACAGGGAGACAGGTGATACACACACACTGTGACAGGGAGAGAGGTGATACACGCACACTGTGACAGGGAGACAGGTGACACACGCACACTGTGACAGGGAGACAGGTGATACACGCACACTGTGACAGGGAGAGAGGTGACACACGCACACTGTGACAGGGAGACAGGTGATACACGCACACTGTGACAGGGAGACAGGTGATACACGCACACTGTGACAGGGAGACAGGTGATACACGCACACTGTGACAGGGAGACAGGTGATACACGCACACTGTGACAGGGAGACAGGTGATACACGCACACTGTGACAGGGAGACAGGTGATACACGCACACTGTGACAGGGAGACAGGTGATACACGCACACTGTGACAGGGAGAGAGGTGACACACGCACACTGTGACAGGGAGAGAGGTGATACACGCACACTGTGACAGGGAGAGAGGTGATACACGCACACTGTGACAGGGAGACAGGTGACACACGCACACTGTGACAGGGAGAGAGGTGATACACGCACACTGTGACAGGGAGACAGGTGATACACGCACACTGTGACAGGGAGACAGGTGACACACGCACACTGTGACAGGGAGACAGGTGATACACGCACACTGTGACAGGGAGAGAGGTGACACACGCACACTGTGACAGGGAGACAGGTGATACACGCACACTGTGACAGGGAGAGAGGTGACACACGCACACTGTGACAGGGAGAGAGGTGATACATGCACACTGTGACAGGGAGAGAGGTGACACAGGCACACTGTGACAGGGAGACAGGTGACACACGCACACTGTGACAGGGAGAGAGGTGACACACGCACACTGTGACAGGGAGACAGGTGATACACGCACACTGTGACAGGGAGACAGGTGATACACGCACACTGTGACATGGAGACAGGTGACACGCACACTGTGACAGGGAGACAGGTGATACACGCACACTGTGACAGGGAGAGAGGTGATACACGCACACTGTGACAGGGAGAGAGGTGATACACGCACACTGTGACAGGGAGACAGGTGATACACGCACACTGTGACAGGGAGAGAGGTGATACACGCACACTGTGACAGGGAGACAGGTGATACACGCACACTGTGACAGGGAGAGAGGTGATACACGCACACTGTGACAGGGAGAGAGGTGACACACGCACACTGTGACAGGGAGACAGGTGACACACGCACACTGTGACAGGGAGACAGGTGACACACGCACACTGTGAGAGGGAGACAGGTGACACACGCACACTGTGACAGGGAGACAGGTGATACACGCACACTGTGACAGGGAGACAGGTGATACACGCACACTGTGACAGGGAGACAGGTGATACACGCACACTGTGACAGGGAGAGAGGTGACACACGCACACTGTGACAGGGAGACAGGTGATACACGCACACTGTGACAGGGAGACAGGTGATACACGCACACTGTGACAGGGAGAGAGGTGACACACGCACACTGTGACAGGGAGACAGGTGATACACGCACACTGTGACAGGGAGAGAGGTGATACACGCACACTGTGACAGGGAGAGAGGTGATACACGCACACTGTGACAGGGAGAGAGGTGATACACGCACACTGTGACAGGGAGAGAGGTGACACACGCACACTGTGACAGGGAGACAGGTGACACACGCACACTGTGAGAGGGAGACAGGTGACACACGCACACTGTGACAGGGAGACAGGTGATACACGCACACTGTGACAGGGAGACAGGTGATACACGCACACTGTGACAGGGAGACAGGTGATACACGCACACTGTGACAGGGAGAGAGGTGACACACGCACACTGTGACAGGGAGAGAGGTGATACACGCACACTGTGACAGGGAGACAGGTGATACACGCACACTGTGACAGGGAGACAGGTGATACACGCACACTGTGACAGGGAGAGAGGTGATACACGCACACTGTGACAGGGAGAGAGGTGATACACGCACACTGTGACAGGGAGACAGGTGATACACGCACACTGTGACAGGGAGACAGGTGATACACGCACACTGTGACAGGGAGACAGGTGATACACGCACACTGTGACAGGGAGACAGGTGATACACGCACACTGTGACAGGGAGACAGGTGATACACTGCACACTGTGACAGGGAGACAGGTGATACACGCACACTGTGACAGGGAGACAGGTGATACACGCACACTGTGACAGGGAGACAGGTGATACACGCACACTGTGACAGGGAGAGAGGTGACACACGCACACTGTGACAGGGAGAGAGGTGATACACGCACACTGTGACAGGGAGACAGGTGAACACGCACACTGTGACAGGGAGAGAGGTGACACACGCACACTGTGACAGGGAGACAGGTGATACACGCACACTGTGACAGGGAGACAGGTGACACACGCACACTGTGACAGGGAGACAGGAGACACACGCACACTGTGACAGGGAGACAGGTGATACACGCACACTGTGACAGGAGACAGGTGATACACGCACACTGTGACAGGGAGAGAGGTGATACACGCACACTGTGACAGGGAGGACAGGTGATACAGCCACACTGTGACAGGGAGAGGTACACCACACTGTGACAGGGAGACAGGTGACACACGCAACACTGTGACAGGGAGAGAGGTGAACACGCAACTCTGTGACAGGGAGAGAGGTATGATACTACGCACACTGTGACAGGGAGACAGGTGACACACGCACACTGTGACAGGAGAGACAGGTTGACACACGCACACTGTGACAGGGAGAGAGGTGATACACGCACACTGTGACAGGGAGACAGGTGACACACGCACACTGTGACAGGAGACAGGTGGACACACGCACACTGTGACAGGGAGACGAGGTGACACACACACTGTGACAGGGAGACAGGTGACACACGCACACTGTGACAGGGACAGGTGAACACGGTGACAGGACAGTGACACACGCACACTGTGACAGGAGACAGGTGACACCTCTGTGACAGTGAACACGAACACGCACCTGTGACAGGGAGACAGGTGATACACGCACACTGTGACAGGGAGAGCAGGTGATACACGCACACTGTAAGGACAGGGATCAGGTGATCACGCACTGACTGTGACAGGTGAGACAGGTTGATACACTCACACTGTGACACTGAGTCTAGGTGACTCACGATACCAGGTCGGACACAGCACACTGGTGATCAGGTGACACACGCACTGTGACAGGGAGACAGGTGACACACGCACACTGTGACAGTGAGACAGTGATACACACGCACACTGCCTGGTGACAGGGAGACAGGTGACACACGAACACTGTGACAGGGAGACAGGTATACACGCACACTGTGACAGGGAGACGGTGTACACGCACACTAGACTGTGAAGAGGTGACAGGTGATTACCAGCACTGTGACAGGGAGACAGGTGACTACACGCCACACTGTGACAGGGAGACAGGTGACACACGCACACTGTGACAGGGAGAGACAGGTGACACACGCACACTGTGACAGGGAGACAGGTGATACACGCACACTGTGACAGGGGAGAGAGGTGATACACAGCACACTGTGATGACAGGTGACAAAGCACACGCCTATGTATCCATACACCTCAAATACAAGCACTGTAGACAGTCATGTCAAGGTAGACACAGCCACTACTGACAAGGTAGCACAGGTGTACACACACACTGTGACGGGATACCTGTGATACCAGCTACAATATCATTTTATTATACACTCAATGTACAGGTACTAGTGATACACGCTCCATGTACATTTTCAGTGTCACACCTCGATCATTATCCTTATACCCTCACCACTTATCACATTTCTCTCTTATCCCCCTCCACATATACCCTTGTCAGCACTAGTGACACACTCCCACTAGTATTACTCGAGTATACACACCTCTACAGATCATTGATCAGATATCACCACTCACAAGATCATTTCTACATGATACATGACATATCCCTTCTACTCCTTATCCCACCCTCCCCATATCTTTCAGCTTATACCCCCACAGATCCCAACTTACTCACTTATAATACTCCACCATATACTTTCTCCCTATCCTACCCATATCCATTTCTCACTTATCACTCCATATCATTTTCTTATCCCCTCCCCCATATCCATTGATAATTATCAGACAACCATAACCCTTTCTCTCTTATACCCTCCCATACTTCCTTTCTCTATCACCTCCATATCTTTCTCCTTATACCTCATATCACTGATCTAGAAGGTGATCACACGCACATAGTGACAGGGACATGTGTACACCTCACTGTACCACGAGCATTCTCCTTAATCCATCTCAACTTTTCTCTTATCACGCGCACACTGTACACTTTCTCAGTGATCACCTACGCACTATCTTTACATAACATTATACCCGCTCCATATCCTTTCTCTCTTATCACCCTCCCCATACTCTTTATCTCTTATCAACCCTCCCCATACACTTCTCTCTTATCATACCATACCCGACTCAGATAACCCTCTTCTTATCTATATCACTCCCATAACATTTATCACTTATCACCCTCACCCACTATCCTTTCCTCCATTATCACTCCCCCATAACCTTTCTCCTTATCACCCTCCCCATATCCTTCTCTTATCACCCCTCAATCCTTTCTCTCTTATCACTCCATATCCATTTTCACTTTCTCAAACAAATACCATATCAGAATTCTACCTTATCTTCCTTCATTCTCCCCACCATAAAATTATTTTTCACAACTATCCCTAAACAACTTATCTTAACTTTACCACTACTTTTCTACTATTATCTTTATCCCCTCAATCCACCAAACAACCTCTTCCCAACTCTCCAACAAAACCTCCTTTCTCCCCATCTCCTAACTCCATCCTATCTCCTACCACCACTACATTTCTTTCACTCTTCTCTTTCCAATTCCCACCAACCCCACCCAACCAACAACCCCACCCACCCACCAAAACCCCACCACCCACATCACCCAACCCTCAACCCACCACCCAACCACAATCACCACACCACACCCACCAACTCCCCCAACCCACACCCACCCACCACCCACAACTCCCTCAATCCCACCCACCCCACACTCCCCAACACCCACAACCCACCCACCCACCTCCCCAACCACCCACACCCAACCACACCCAACCCACTCACCCCACCTCTCCCAACACCCTTATCCCTCAATCCCACCACCCCTTACCCCCATCTCCCTCAACCCACCCACCCTCTCCCATCTCCCTCCAACCCACCACCCACCTACTCCCCATCTCCCTCAATCCCACCTACCCACCTCCCAACTCCTCAACCCACTACCCTCCTCTCCAATCCCATCCCACCCACCTTCTTCCATCTCCTCAATCCCACCTACCCACATTCTCCCAATATCCCTCAATCCCACCCACCCACCTTCTCCCCATCTCCCTCAATCCACCCACCCACCTTCACCCCTTATCCCTCAATCCCACCTCCCCACCTTCCCACCTTATCCCTCAATCCACCTCCCCACCTTCCTATCTTATCCTCAATCCCACCTCCCCACCTTCTCTCCATATCCCTCAATCCGACCTCCCCACCTTCTCACCATATCCCTCAATCCCACCCCACCCACCTTCTCTCCATATCCCTCAATCCACCTCACCCACCTTCTCACCTTATCCTTCAATCCAATTGCCCCCAATTTCCCCATTTCTTGCCCTCACCGTCCCCCAAAATGTCCTTTGCTGAAAACCGACTCCATAACTCGGTTCCCCTTTGATCCCCTTGGGAGCTGAACCCTTTGCCCCAGGGATCGGTCTCCTCTCCCCCTCCCAGTAAGCCCCACCCACCTCGTTATATTAGCTGGAGCCAAGAGGTGGGAGCGTGAGGGAAGGGCCTGGAGCAGTGAGGGAGGAGTTGGTGTCTGAGGGATTGAGTGCTGACCCCACCACTTTCTTTCTCTCTCTCTCTCTCTGCAGATCCCTGTGTGTGGAGCCAGGACCATGTCCGGCAGTGGCTGATTGGGCAGTGAAAGAATACGGACTCTCCGACGTGGATGGAGCCTTGTTCCAAAGCATTGACGGGGAAGGAGCTGTGCAGGATGACCAAAGACGATCTGATGCGCCTCACCACGGCCTACAATGCTGAGATTCTGCTCTCCCATCTCAATTACCTCCGAGAAAGTAAGTCTACACTGTGACCAAGGCCCAGAGAGCAGGGCACTGGATGAGGGTGTGAGGGTTCAAGGTCAGAGAGCAGGGCTCCAGGTGAGGGTGTGAGGGTTCGAGGGTCAGAGAGCAGGACACCAGGTGAGGGGTCGAGGGTCAGAGTGTGTAAGTGGATGTAAATGTTTGCAAATCTGTGTAAATGTTTGTAAGTGGGTGTAAATTAGTGTAAATATGTGTAAATTAGTTTAAATATGTGTA
>NC_090366.1:15186862-15231242 GCF_035084215.1 Heptranchias perlo | reverse complement strand
TGGGGAGGGGGGAGAGGGAGAGTGGGGACAGGGTGGGGAGGGGGGAGAGGGAGAGTGGGGACAGGGTGGGGAGGGGGGGAGAGGGAGAGTGGGGACAGGGTGGGGAGGGGGGGAGAGGGAGAGTTACCCCTGGAATCCCCCGAGGATCTATCGTTGACCCCTCCTATTTCTCATCTACACGCTGCCCCTCGGTGACATCATCCGAAAACACAACGTCAGGTTCCACATGTACACTGACAACCACCTCTCTCGACCCCTCCACTACCTATGATTTGTCGCACTGCTTGTCCAACGTCCAGTATTGGACGCACAGAAATGTCCTCCAGTTAAATATTGGAAAGACCGAAGACATTGTCTTCTGGTCCCCGCCACAAACTCCGTTCCCCGTCCACCGACTCCATCCCTCTCCCCGGCCACCGACTCCATCCCTCTCCCCGGCCACCGACTCCATCCCTCTCCCCGGCCACCGACCCCATCCCTCTCCCCGGCCACCGACCCCATCCCTCTCCCCGGCCACCGACTCCATCCCTCTCCCCGGCCACCGACCCCATCCCTCTCCCCGTCCACCGACCCCATCCCTCTCCCCGGCCACCGACCCCATCCCTCTCCCCGGCCACCGACTCCATCCCTCTCCCCGGCCACCGACCCCATCCCTCTCCCCGTCCACCGACCCCATCCCTCTCCCCGGCCACCGACCCCATCCCTCTCCCCGGCCACCGACTCCATCCCTCTCCCCGGCCACCGACTCCATCCCTCTCCCCGGCCACCGACTCCATCCCTCTCCCCGTCCACCGACTCCATCCCTCTCCCCGGCCACCGACTCCATCCCTCTCCCCGGCCACCGACTCCATCCCTCTCCCCGGCCACCGACTCCGTCCCTCTCCCCGTCCACCGACCCCATCCCTCCCCCCGGCCACCGACTCCATCCCTCTCCCCGGCCACCGACTCCATCCCTCTCCCCGTCCACCGACTCCATCCCTCTCCCCGGCCACCGACTCCATCCCTCTCCCCGGCCACCGACTCCATCCCTCTCCCCGTCCACCGACTCCATCCCTCTCCCCGGCCACCGACTCCATCCCTCTCCCCGTCCACCGACCCCATCCCTCTCCCCGGCCACCGACCCCATCCCTCTCCCCGGCCACCCTAACCCCCAGATCTTCTCCATCACCAAGACCGCCTACTTCCACCTCCGTAACATCGCCCGTCTCCGCCCCCGCCTCAGCTCATCTGCCACTGAAACCCTCACCCAGGCCTTTGTCATCTCCAGACTCGACTATTCCAATGCTCTCCTGGCCGGCCTCCCATCTTCCACCCTCCGTAAACTCGAGCTCATCCAAAACTCTGCCCCCGTATCCTAACTCACACCAAGTCCCGTTCACCCATCACCCCCTGTGCTCGCTGACCTACACTGGCTCCCGGTCCAGGAACGCCTCGAATTTAAAATTCTCATCCTCGTGTTCCAATCCCTCCATGGCCTCGCCTCCTTCTTTGTCTCTGTAACCTCCTCCAGCCCTACAACCCTCCGAGATCTCTGCGCTCCTCCAGTTCTGGCCTCTTGTCCATCCCCCGATTCCCATCGCTCCACCATTGGCGGCCGTGCCTTCAGCTGCCTGGGCCCTGAGCTCTGGAATTCCCTCCCTAAACCTCTCCGCCTCTCTCTCCTCCTTTAAGACGCTCCTTAAAACCTCCCTCTTTGACCAAGCTTTTGGTCACCTGTCCTAATATCTCCTCATGTGTCTCAACGTCTAATTATTGCCTGATTTACGCTTCAGTGAAGGGCCTTGGGTCGTTTTCTTAACTTCGAGGTGCTGTTCAAATATAAACTGTTGTTCCATCTCTCCCCATAAATCGAGCGAATGATGTGGGGCCATGTTGTGTTTATTAAGCGTCTGCCCCTTTGAATGTATCTGGGATAGAAGATTGATTCCTCCCTTTCTTTCCCTGTTGACTTGTGGCTTCATTCATTGCTCTGTTACCTCACAGGCTCCCCCCCTCAGCCTCAGACTCCAAGCCGGTCCAGCGATCAGCCTCGCCTCCACCCAGGTACCATGCCATCACTGCTACTCTGCTTTACTATCTCGCTGGGCTCTGTGGCCACTGTTAACAATTGTCTGACATGATCTCTCACTGACAGATCCGTATCAGGTTCTGGGACCCACGACTAGCCGCTTGGCAAATCCAGGTGGGTAGAGATCCGGCAGAACATGGGCATTCCCTCCGACAACGGGCGCCTCGCGGGGAAACGCACTCACACACCCTGTCCCCACCGCTGCTCGGTTCCGGGACAGTCTCCAGCCACCTCCATGGACACTAACCCAAGGCCAATGGGCACCTGGAGGGGCAGTGGCATCAAAGAGGCCGCAGGGTACCTGGTGTGGGCAATTGGGAGAGCCCACGCTGGTGTAGGAGGGGGTGGAATTGGGAGAGCCCACGCTGGTGTAGGAGGGGGTGCAATTGGGAGAGTCCACGTTGGTGTAGGAGGGGGTGCAATTGGGAGAGTCCACGTTGGTGTAGGAGGGGGGTGGATTGGGAGAGCCCACATTGGTGTAGGAGGGGGTGGAATTGGGAGAGCCCACATTGGTGTAGGAGGGGGTGGAATTGGGAGAGCCCACGTTGGTGTAGGAGGGGGTGGAATTGGGAGAGCCCACGTTGGTGTAGGAGGGGGTGCAATTGGGAGAGCCCACGCTGGTGTAGGAGGGGGGTGGATTGGGAGAGCCCACATTGGTGTAGGAGGGGGTGCAATTGGGAGAGTCCACGTTGGTGTAGGGGGGGGGTGGATTGGGAGAGCCCACGTTGGTGTAGGAGGGGGGTGGATTGGGAGAGCCCACGCTGGTGTAGGAGGGGGTGGAATTGGGAGAGCCACGTTGGTGTAGGAGGGGGTGGAATTGGGAGGGTCCACATTGGTGTAGGAGGGGGTGGAATTGGGAGAGCCCACGTTGGTGTAGGAGGGGGTGGAATTGGGAGAGCCCACGTTGGTGTAGGAGGGGGTGGAATTGGGAGAGCCCACGTTGGTGTAGGAGGGGGTGGAATTGGGAGAGCCCACGTTGGTGTAGGAGGGGGTGGATTGGGAGAGTCCACATTGGTGGAGGAGGGGGTGGAATTGGGAGAGCCCACATTGGTGTAGGAAGGGGTGGATTGGGAGAGCCCACGTTGGTGTAGAAGGGGGTGGATTGGAAGAGTCCACATTGGTGTAGGAGGGTTGGATTGGGAGAGTCCACATTGGTGGAGGAGTGGGTGGATTGGGAGAGTCCACATTGGTGGAGGAGAGGTGGATTGGGAGAGTCCACATTAGTGTAGGAGGGGGTGGATTGGGAGAGTCCACATTGGTGAAGGAGGGGGTGGATTGGGAGAGTCCACATTGGTGTAGGAGGGGGTGGATTTGGAGAGTCCACATTGGTGGAGGAGTGGGTGGATTGGGAGAGTCCACATTGGTGGAGGAGAGGTGGATTGGGAGAGTCCACATTGGTGTAGGAGGGGGTGGATTGGGAGAGTCCACATTGGTGTAGGAGGGGGTGGATTGGGAGAGTGCAGATTGGTGTAGGAGGGGGTGGATTGGGAGAGCCCATATTGGTGTAGGAGGGGGGTGGATTGGGAGAGTCCACATTGGTGGAGGAGTGGGTGGATTGGGAGAGTCCACATTGGTGTAGGAGGGGGTGGATTGGGAGAGTCCACATTGGTGTAGGAGGGGGGTGGATTGGGAGAGTCCACATTGGTGGAGGAGTGGGTGGATTGGGAGAGTCCACATTGGTGGAGGAGAGGTGGATTGGGAGAGTCCACATTGGTGTAGGAGGGGGTGGATTGGGAGAGTCCACATTGGTGTAGGAGGGGGTGGATTGGGAGAGTGCAGATTGGTGTAGGAGGGGTGGATTGGGAGAGTCCACATTGGTGTAGGAGGGGGTGGATTGGGAGAGCCCATATTGGTGTAGGAGGGGGTGGATTGGGAGAGTCCACATTGGTATAGGAGGGGGTGGATTGGGAGAGTCCACATTGGTGTAGGAGGGGGTGGATTGGGAGAGCCCATATTGGTGTAGGAGGGGGGTGGATTGGGAGAGTCCACATTGGTGGAGGAGTGGGTGGATTGGGAGAGTCCACATTGGTGTAGGAGGGGGTGGATTGGGAGAGTCCACATTGGTGTAGGAGGGGGGTGGATTGGGAGAGTCCACATTGGTATAGGAGGGGGTGGATTGGGAGAGTCCACATTGGTGTAGGAGGGGGTGGATTGGGAGAGTCCACATTGGTGTAGGAGGGGGTGGATTGGGAGAGTGCACATTGGTGGAGGAGAGTTGGATTGGGAGAGTCCACATTGGTGTAGGAGGGGGTGGATTGGGAGAGTGCACATTGGTGTAGGAGGGGGTGGATTGGGAGAGTCCACATTGGTGTAGGAGAGGTGGAATTGGGAGAGTCCGCATTGGTGTAGGAGGGGGTGGATTGGGAGAGTCCACATTAGTGTAGGAGGGGGTGGATTGGAAGAGCCTAAATTGGTGTAGGAGGGGGTGGATTGAGAAAACATTCCATTTTGCAGCACTGATTCGTAGAACATGGACATAGGACATAGGAACATAGAAACATAGGATCATAGGAACATATCGACATAGGAACATATCGACATAGGATCATAGGAACATATCGACATAGGACATAGGAACATGGGACATAGGAACATAAAGATATAGGAACAGAGGATCATAGGAACATAGAACGTAGGGACACAGGACATAGGAAGGTAGGATCATACGAACAGGAGGAGGCCATTCAGCCCCTTGAACCTGTTCCGCCATTCAATTAGATCTTAACCCCATTTACCCGCCTTGGTTCTGTAACCCTTAATCCCCTCACCCAACAAAAATCCATCAATCTCCATTTTGAAATTTCCAATTGACCCCCAGCCTCAACAGCTTTTTGGGGGAGAGAGTTCCAGATTCCCACTCCCCTTTGTGTGAGGAAGTGCTTCCTGACATCACCCCTGAACGGCCTGGCTCTAATTTTAATGTTATGCCCCCTTGTTCTGGACTCCCCCCACCAGAGGAAATAGTTTCTCTCTATCGACCCTATCGAATCCTTTAATCATCTTAAACCCCTCGATTAGATCACCCCTTAATCTTCTACACTCGAGGGAATACAAGCCCAGTCTGTGCAACCTGTCCTCGTAATTTAACCCTTTTAACCCCGGTATCATTCTGGTGAATCTGCGCTGCGCCCCCTCCAAGGCCAATCTATCCTTCCTGAGGTGCGGTGCCCAGAACTGAACGCAGTCTCTCCAGATGGGGTCTGACCAGAGATCTGTACAGCTGGAACATAACTTCCACCCTTTGTATTCCAGCCCCATGAGCTAAAGGCTAAGATTCCATTACCTTTAAAATTATTTTTTGTACCTGTCCGCTAGCTTTTAGTGATTTCTGTACGTGGACCCCTAAATCTCTCTGCTCCTCCACAGTTCCGAGCTTCTCACCATTTAGAAAATACTCTGATCTCTTTCTTAGGTCCAAAGTGGATGACCTCACACTTCCCCACATTGATCTCCATCTGCCCCAGTTTACCCACTCACTGAATCTCTCAATCTCCCTTTGCAACGTTCTGCTCCCGTCTACACTGTGCCTCCTAACTTAGTGTCATCAGCAAACTGAGATACACGTCTCTCTATTCTTCATCCAAGTCATTTATAAATATAGTGAAAAGCTGAGGCCCCAGTACAGATCCCTGGGGGACACCACTAGTCACATCCTGCCAATTTGAGTTCATACCCATTAACCTGGACCTGCACCTAAAGTGCTGTAAGCTGCAGGGCTATGGACAGGGTGCTGGAAGGTGGGATTAGAATGGGCACCTGATTGTTCTTCGAGCCGGTGCGGACACGATGGGCCGAATGACCCCCTTCTGAGCTGTATCTTTTCTATGGTTCAATGGTTCTATGGTTCTAACCCTACTCTCTGTCTCCTACCTCCCAACCAATTCCCTGTCCAAGCCATTAAGTTGCCTCCAATTCCATGCACTGTCATTTTTGTTAACAGTTACTTATGTGGAACCCTATCGAATGCCTTCTGGAAATCCATATAAATAACATCCATAGACACTCCCTTATCCACCACGTTAGTTACTGCCTCAAAAAATTCCTCTAGGTTCGTTAGACTTGATTTACCCTTTACAAATCCACGCTGGCTCTCTCTGATGAGCTCATATTTGTTCAAATGCTCAGTCACTCTGTCCCTAATAATAGATTCTAGGAATATAGGAACATAGGAATACAGGACAGGAGGAGGCCATTCAGCCCCTCGTGCCTGCTCCGCCATTTGATAAGATCATGGCTGATCTGTGATCTAACTCCATATACCTGCCTTTGGCCCATATCCCTTAATACCTTTGGTTGCCAAAAAGCTATCTATCTCAGATTTAAATTTAGCAATTGAGCTGGTATCAATTGCCGTTTGCGGAAGAGAGTTCCAAACTTCTACCACCCTTTGTGTGTAGAAATGTTTTCTAATTTCACTCCTGAAAGGTCTGGCTCTAATTTTTAGACTGTGCCCCCTACTCCTAGAATCCCCAACCAGCGGAAATAGTTTCTCTCTATCCATCCTATCCGTTCCCCTTAATATCTTATAGATTCTAATAACTTCCTCACAACTATAGGCCTATTAGATTAATAGGCCTATAATTTCCTAGTTTATAGAATCATAGAAAGGTTACAGCACGGAAGGAGGCCATTCTGCCCATCGAGTCCGTGCCGGCTCTCTGCAAGAGCAATCCAGCTAGTCCCACTCCCCCGCCCCTTTCCCTGTAGCCCTGCAAATATTTTCCTTTCAAGTACTTATCCAGTTCCCTTTTGAAGTTCATGATTGAATCTGCCTCCACCATCCCCTCGGGCAGTGCATTCCAAATCCTAACCACTCGCTGTGTAAAAAAGTTTTTCCTCATGTCACCTTTGGTTCTTTTGCCAATCACATTAAATCTGTGTCCTCTGGTTCTTGACCTTTCCGCCAATGGGAACAGTTTCTCTCTATCTACTCTGTCGAGACCCTTCATGATTTTGAATACTTTGATCAAATCTCCTCACAACCTTCTCTGTTCCAAGGAGAACAACCCCAGCTTCTCCAGTCTATCCACGTAACTGAAGTCCCTCATCCCTGGAATCATTCTGGTAAATCTTTTCTGCACCCTCTCTAAGGCCTTCACATCCTTCCTAAAGTGCGGTGCCCAGAACTGGAAATAATACTCCAGTTGTGATCGAACCAGTGTTTTATAAAGGTTCATCATGACTTCCTTGCTTTTGTACTCTATGCCTCTATTTATAAAGCCCAGGATCCTGTATACTTTTTCAACCACTTTCTCAACCTGCCCTGCCACCTTCAATGATTTGTGCACATATACCCCCAGATCTCTCTGTTCCTGCAACCCTTTTAGAGTTGTGCCCTCGAGTTTATTCTGCCTCTCTCCCAACTTCTTGAATACTGGAGTGACATTAGCAATTTTCCATTCCAAGGGGACAATCCCTGAATTGAGGGAGTTTTGGAAGGACCATGACTAACACATCAACAATTTCCTCACCTAATTTTAATAGCCTGGGCTGGAAAGCACCAGGCCCTGGAGATTCCTGTATCTTTGATAATATTAGCTTCTCCATCACCTTTATTTAACTTACATTGAATCTAGTAAATTCCTCCCCTTGATTTATTTTCTGTTTTCTCCATCTGTGGTACTTCATCCTCATCCTCTACTGTCAGAAAGGTAGTGAATTTCTTGAGTGTGTCCGGGATAGTTTTCTACAGCAGTATGTCCTAGAGGCAACAAGGGGGCAAGCCATACTAGATTTAGTAATGAGTAATGAACCAGATTTAGTTAACGGCTTGACTGTGCGTGAACATCTATCCAATAGCGATCATAACATGATCGAGTTCAATGTAGTGTTTGAAAGGGAAAAAAGTGAATCAGCTGCTAAGATTCTAGACTTGGACAAGGCCGACTTCAATGGGATGAGACAGAGACTGTCCACAGTAAACTGGGCAAATCTGTTAATGGGTAAAACGACTGATGATCAGTGGGAAATGTTTAAAGAAACATTTAACGTGATACAGAATCGGTTTATACCCCTGAGGGGCAAGAACTCTACTTGCCAAAAAAAACAGCCATGGACAACTAAAGAGGTACGGGTACTTACTAAATGGTAAAAAGTTAAAAACAGTGGATGTCCAAAGGGACTTAGGGGTTCAGGTAAATAGATCATTGAAGTGTCATGAACAGGTGCAGAAAATAATCAAGAAGGCAAATGGAATGCTGGCCTTTATATCCAGAGGACTGGAGTACAAGGGGGCAGAAGTTATGCTACAGCTATACAAAACCCTGGTTAGACCGCACCTGGAGTACTGTGAGCAGTTCTGGGCACCGCACCTTCGGAAGGACATATTGGCCTTGGAGGGAGTGCAGCGTAGGTTTACTAGAATGATACCTGGACTTCAAGGGTTAAGTTACGAGGAGAGATTACACAAATTGGGGTTGTATTCTCTAGAGTTTCGAAGGTTAAGGGGTGATCTGATCGAAGTTTATAAGATATTAAGGGGAACGGATAGGGTGGATAGAGAGAAACTATTTCCGCTGGTTGGGGATTTTAGGAGTAGGGGGCACAGTCTAAAAATTAGAGCCAGACCTTTCAGGAGTGAGATTAGAAAACATTTCTACACACAAAGGGTGGTAGAAGTTTGGAACTCTCTTCCGCAAACGGCAATTGATACTAGCTCAATTGCTAAATTTAAATCTGAGATAGATAGCTTTTTGGCAACCAAAGGTATTAAGGGATATGGGCCAAAGGCAGGTATATGGAGTTAGATCACAGATCAGCCATGATCTTATCAAATGGCGGAGCAGGCACGAGGGGCTGAATGGCCTACTCCTGTTCCTATGTTCCTAAGACCCATACAAAGTAATTATTTAGTAAGTCTGTCATTTCCTGATTTCCAATTATTATGTCACTTCAATGAGCACAAAGGTCCATACATCCAAAAACACCTGAAAGGACAGAGAGAGGCAGTGGAAAAAGTGTCACGGCCCCAATCAATATCTGGATGCAGATAATCTTTACCCCAAAGACTGATCGAACTCAACTCATTAAAAGAATATTGCCTGCTTGCTGTACGTATGGAATTAACCAGCAGCATTGCAAAGAAACAATGGGGGAGATTATCGACCGACTGCTCTCCTGGTTTATGGCCTCCTGGGCAGTAGCGAGTCCAACATTGTTTTTTTTGAAAACCTTGTGGCAATTTCACCTCTGCAGCCCGTGAGTTCCGAGAGGGCCTCAAGACAGATTAGTCAATAGCTCCGTAATTATGGTTTCATGTGACTACCAGGATGGTAGAAGGGGACCTCGAGAGACAATAGTCTTTTATCGTCCAGCAATTCCTATGTTCCTATAAGCGTTCAGCACTGAGCCTCATTAAAATCAGTGTGGGAGGAGATTAAATGGTGGGTAGAGTCCGTGATGGGGGAGAGTGTACAGGGGCTGTGGGAGGAGATTAAATGGGGGGGAGAGTCCGTGATGGGGGAGAGTGTACAGGGGCTGTGGGAGGAGATTAAATGGTGGGGAGAGTCCGTGATGGGGGAGAGTGTACAGGGGGTGTGGGAGGAGATTAAATGGTGGGGAGAGTCCGTGATGGGGGAGAGTGTACAGGGGCTGTGGGAGGAGATTAAATGGGGGGGAGAGTCCGTGATGGGGGAGAGTGTACAGGGGCTGTTTAAGGTTCAATGTTGTGCTGATGTTTGTGATTGACGCCTTCTCGTGCTCCAGGATCTGCTGGGTTCCCACTGTTGGATCTGGTCTCGCTCCAAGATCTGCTGGGTTCCCACTGTTGGATCTGGTCTCGCTCCAGGATCTGCTGGGTTCCCACTGTTGGATCTGGTCTTGCTCCAGGATCTGCTGGGTTCTCACTGTTGGATCTGGTCTTGCTCCAGGATCTGCTGGGTTCCCACTGTTGGATCTGGTCTTGCTCCAGGATCTGCTGGGTTCCCACTGTTGGATCTGGTCTTGCTCCAGGATCTGCTGGGTTCCCACTGTTGGATCTGGTCTTGCTCCAGGATCTGCTGGGTTCCCACTGTTGGATCTGGTCTTGCTCCAGGATCTGCTGGGTTCCCACTGTTGGATCTGGTCTTGCTCCAGGATCTGCTGGGTTCCCACTGTTGGATCTGGTCTTGCTCCAGGATCTGTTGGGTTCCCATTGTTGGATCTGGACTCGCTCCAGGATCTGCTGGGTTCTCACTGTTGGATCTGGTCTTGCTCCAGGATCTGCTGGGTTCTCACTGTTGGATCTGGTCTTGTTTGCAGGAAGTGGGCAGATCCAACTGTGGCAATTCCTGCTGGAGCTTCTCTCAGATAGTTCCAATTCCATCTGCATCACCTGGGAAGGGACCAATGGGGAGTTCAAGATGACTGACCCGGATGAAGTGGCGAGGAGATGGGGAGAGCGGAAGAGCAAACCCAACATGAACTACGACAAGCTGAGCCGCGCACTGCGTTACTATTACGACAAGAACATTATGACCAAGGTCCACGGGAAACGTTACGCCTACAAGTTTGACTTCCAGGGGATTGCACAGGCTCACCAGCCTCACCCACCCGAGTCCCCCATCTACAAGTATCAGGCAGATATACCCTACATGCCAACTTATCATACGCACCAGCAGAAGATGAACTTTGTGCCCACTCACCCTTCACCCATGCCCGTGTCTTCGGGGAGTTTCTTTGGAGCTGCGAATACCTATTGGAGCTCAGCGCCAGGGACCATGTACCCTAGTCCCAGTGTCCCTCGCCACCCAGGCACACACGTACCCTCTCATCTGGGCTCCTACTACTGAAGGCATCCCTCAAACACGGGGCCAGGGACTCACCATCACTGACTCCTCCTTTCCATAAGATGGTTGAAGTTGGCCCCCCAGGAAGATGAGAAGTGGTCCTTGAAATTATCTATATAACGGGAAATGATCTCGCTGCTATAAATGCCACTCAAAGGTGAAGGAGGCACCGAAAGATTGGCTTTCCCAACTGGATCTCTGCACTCCTGGGCAACTTATGATTTTATTTTATATATTTTTTTGCTTTGAACTGTAAATGGCTGTCTTACAAATAATTCTTCCAAATACACCCAATGAGGGCAGCAAACACCAGGCCAGAGATGTGGAGATGGGGAGAACTTTTCGATGATTTTGATTCACTTCCTCCCAAAGACTACTTGGACCAAAAATCATTTCCTTTTGTTTTTCAAACTCAATATCTGTTGTAGCAAAACTATTTCGGAATCTGCAAACAATTTTATATATAATTGTTTTCACTGTATAGTTCCATTTCGTGTTAATTAATATTAATTTAGGATTGCTGTAACTTGACTTGCATTTTGCTCAGCTTTGCAAATTCATAGTCATCCATTGTGGTGTCGGCTCAGCGATGTATCCAGTTATTAACGGTTCGTTCACCCCCAAAAATCAGATTCTTTCAATGATCCCCCCCCTCCCCGGGGCAATACAAAGACAGGGATATATCTGCTCCTCGGGTCCTCTCAACACCTGGACATTGTGGTCAAACCCTCTGACCAGGCACGGTGAGCCTTCTGAGAAAGATATCGCACACTGCATCCTTACCGGCGGTCCCCACCTTTTAAAGGGGCAACAGTGTGGAAAAGATGTTTGCCAAACTGGAATCTTTTAAGGGGGAGGGAAGTGAGAACACCAGCAAGTCCTGCACCATTCTCACAGACAGTAATGGTGCAGCGGAGTGCAGGTTACCTCATTGGGATTGTAGGTTTGGTAACAGCTGGGCAAATATTCAGAGAGACCACCTTAAAACCCCCACTGGGCACCTTTTAGTGTCGTCTTTTATCTATTTTATCTTTTATGTAATAAACTAAATAAAGAGACATATAGAGGAGCCCAGGTGTTGTGTTCTCCAGTTTCCCAGAAAACATCATCTTCCTGACAACATTTCCTTCTATAATCTCCCTTCTAATCTGTACCCAGTCCCATTTACCCAGTCCCCTTTACCCAGTCCCCTTTACCCAGTCCCCTTTACCCAGTCCCCTTTACCCAGTCCCCTTTACCCAGTCCCCTTTACCCAGTCCCCTTTACCCAATCCCCTTTACCCAGTCCCCTTTACCCAATCCCCTTTACCCAGTCCCCTTTACCCAGTCCCCTTTACCCAGTCCCATTTACCCAATCCCCTTTACCCAATCCCCTTTACCCAATCCCCTTTACCCAGTCCCCCTTTCCCAGTCCCCTTTACCCAATCCCCTTTACCCAGTCCCCTTTACCCAGTCCCCTTTACCCAGTCCCCTTTACCCAATCCCCTTTACCCAGTCCCCTTTACCCAGTCCCCTTTACCCAGTCCCCTTTACCCAATCCCCTTTACCCAGTCCCCTTTACCCAGTCCCCTTTACCCAATCCCCTTTACCCAGTTCCCTTTACCCAATCCCCTTTACCCAGTTCCCTTTACCCAGTCCCCTTTCCCAATCCCCTTTCCAAGTCCCCTTTACCCAGTCCCCTTTACCCAGTCCCCTTTACCCAGTCCCCTTTACCCAGTCCCCCTTTACCCAGTCCCCTTTACCCAGTCCCCTTTACCCAGTCCCCTTTACCCAATCCCCTTTACCCAGTCCCCTTTACCCAATCCCCTTTACCCAATCCCCTTTACCCAATCCCCTTTACCCAGTCCCCCTTTCCCAATCCCCTTTACCCAGTCCCCTTTACCCAATCCCCTTTACCCAGTCCCCTTTACCCAGTCCCCTTTCCCAATCCCCTTTACCCAGTCCCCTTTACCCAGTCCCCTTTACCCAGTCCCCTTTACCCAGTCCCCTTTACCCAGTCCCCTTTACCCAGTCCCCCTTTCCCAATCCCCTTTACCCAGTCCCCTTTACCCAATCCCCTTTACCCAGTCCCCCTTTCCCAATCCCCTTTACCCAGTCCCCTTTACCCAGTCCCCCTTTCCCAGTCCCCTTTACCCAGTCCCCTTTACCCAGTCCCCTTTACCCAGTCCCCTTTACCCAGTCCCCTTTACCCAGTCCCCTTTACCCAGTTCCGTCTCTCTGCCTCACTCGCTCCTGTTATAATAACTCAGTGTGAAAAGTATTTCTTGAACTTCCTGCTTCCGAATTCTGATGAAACCTCAGCCTGTGATGGTCGAAATTAAAATCAGAGACAATTCTGAACATCTTAATGGGGCAAGTGTGAATCAGAGGGTGTAAAAGAGGGTGTGTAAATCAGAGGGTGTAAATCAAGGGGTGTAAATCAGAGGGTGTAAATCAGAGGGTGTAAAAGAGAGGGTGTAAATCAGGGGGTGTAAATCAGGGGGTGTAAAAGAGAGGGTGTAAATCAGAGGGTGTAAAAGAGGGTGTAAATCAGAGGGTGTAAATCAGGGGGTGTAAATCAGAGGGTGTAAAAGAGAGGGTGTAAATCAGAGGGTGTAAATCAGGGGGTGTAAAAGAGAGGGTGTAAATCAGAAGGTGTAAAAGAGGGTGTGTAAATCAGAGGGTGTAAATCAGGGGGTGTAAATCAGAGGGTGTAAAAGAGAGAGTGTAAATCAGAGGGTGTAAATCAGAGGGTGTAAATCAGTGGGTGCAAATCAGAGGGTGTAAAAGAGGGTGTGTAAATCAGAGGGTGTAAATCAGGGGGTGTAAATCAGAGGGTGTAAAAGAGAGGGTGTAAATCAGAGGGTGTACATCAGGGGGTGTAAAAGAGAGGGTGTAAATCAGAGGGTGTAAATCAGAGGGTGCAAAAGAGGGTGTGTAAATCAGAGGGTGTAAATCAGGGGGTGTAAATCGGAGGGTGTAAATCAGGGGGTGTAAATCAGAGGGTGTAAAAGAGAGGGTGTAAATCAGAGGGTGTAAATCAGGGGGTGTAAAAGAGGGCGTGTAAATCAGAGGGTGTAAAAGAGGGTGTGTAAATCAGAGGGTGTAAATCAGAGGGTGTAAAAGAGAGGGTGTAAATCAGAGGGTGTAAATCAGAGGGTGTAAATCAGGGGGTGTAAATCAGGGGTTCAAATCAGGGGGTGTAAATCAGGGGTTCAAATCAGAGGGTGTAAATCAGGGGTGTAAATCAGAGGGTGCAAATCAGAGGGTGTAAAAGAGAGGGTGTAAATCAGGGGTGCAAATCAGAGGGTGTAAATCAGAGGGTGTAAATCAGGGGGTGTAAATCAGGGGTTCAAATCAGGGGGTGTAAATCAGGGGGTGTAAATCAGAGGGTGTAAAAGAGAGGGTGTAAATCAGAGGGTGTAAATCAGAGGGTGTAAATCAGTGGGTGCAAATCAGAGGGTGTAAAAGAGGGTGTGTAAATCAGAGGGTGTAAATCAGGGGGTGTAAATCAGAGGGTGTAAAAGAGAGGGTGTAAATCAGAGGGTGTAAATCAGGGGGTGTAAAAGAGAGGGTGTAAATCAGAGGGTGTAAATCAGAGGGTGCAAAAGAGGGTGTGTAAATCAGAGGGTGTAAATCAGGGGGTGTAAATCGGAGGGTGTAAATCAGGGGGTGTAAATCAGAGGGTGTAAAAGAGAGGGTGTAAATCAGAGGGTGTAAATCAGGGGGTGTAAAAGAGGGCGTGTAAATCAGAGGGTGTAAAAGAGGGTGTGTAAATCAGAGGGTGTAAATCAGAGGGTGTAAAAGAGAGGGTGTAAATCAGAGGGTGTAAATCAGAGGGTGTAAATCAGGGGGTGTAAATCAGGGGTTCAAATCAGAGGGTGTAAATCAGGGGTGTAAATCAGAGGGTGCAAATCAGAGGGTGTAAAAGAGAGGGTGTAAATCAGGGGTGCAAATCAGAGGGTGTAAATCAGAGGGTGTAAATCAGGGGGTGTAAATCAGGGGTTCAAATCAGGGGGTGTAAATCAGGGGGTGTAAATCAGGGGTTCAAATCAGAGGGTGCAAATCAGGGTTGTAAATCAGAGGGTGTAAATCAGGGGGTGTAAATCAGAGGGTGTAAATCGGGGAGGGTGTAAACCAGGGGGTGTAAATCAGAGGGTGTAAACCAGGGGGTGTAAATCATGGGGTGTAAATCAGAGGGTGTAAATCAGGGGGTGTAAATCAGAGGGTGTAAAAGAGAGAGTGTAAATCAGGGGGTGTAAATCGGGGAGGGTGTAAATCAGAGGGTGAAAATCAGGGGGTGTAAATCAGGGGGTGTAAATCGGAGGGTGTAAATCAGGGGGTGTAAATCGGGGAGGGTGTAAATCAGGGGGTATAAATCAGTGGGTGTAAATCGGGGAGGGTGTAAATCAGGGGGTATAAATCGGGGTGTAAATCGGGAAGGGTGTAAATTGGGGAGTTGTAATTCAGGGAGTGTAAATCAGGGGGAGTAAATCAGAGGGTATTAATCAGGGTTGTAATTAAGGGGGTGCAAATTGGAGATGTAAATCGGCCGGGTATAAATCAGGGAATATAAATCAAGGAGGTGTGAATCGAGGGGATGTAAATTGGGGGTGTAAATTGGGGGGGGTGTAAATTGGGGGGTTGTAAATTGGGGGTGTAAATTGGGGGGTGAAAATTGGGAGTGTAAATTGGGGGGTGTAAATCGGGGGTGTAAATCGGAGGGGTGTAAATCGGGGTGGTAATTGGGGGGTTAAATTGGGGGGTGTAAATTGGGGGTGTAAATCGGAGGAGTGTAAATTGGGGGGTGTAAATTGGGGGGTGAAAATTGGGGGTGTAAATCGGAGGGTGTGTAAATCAGAGGGTGTAAATCAGGGGGTGTAAATCGGAGGGTGTAAATCAGGGGGTGTAAATCGGAGGGGTGTAAATTGGGGGGGTGAAAATTGGGGTGTAAATCGGAGGGGTGTAAATTGGGGGGTGTAAATTGGAGGGTGTAAATTGGGGGGGTGTAAATTGGGGAGGTGTAAATCGGAGGGTGTAAATCGGGGGTGTAAATTGGGGCTGTAAATCGGGGGGTGTAAATCGGAGGGTGTAAATTGGGGGGGTGTAAATCGGGGGGTTTAAATCAGTGGGTGTAAATCGGGGAGGGTGTAAATCAGGGGTATAAATCGGGGTGTAAATCGGGAAGGGTGTAAATTGGGGAGTTGTAATTCAGGGGGTGTAAATCAGGGGGAGTAAATCAGAGGGTATTAATCAGGGTTGTAATTCAGGGGGTGCAAATTGGAGATGTAAATCGGCAGGGTATAAATCAGGGAATATAAATCAAGGAGGTGTGAATCGAAGGGATGTAAATTGGGGGGGTGTAAATTGGGGGGTTGTAAATTGGGGGTGTAAATTGGGGGGTGAAAATTGGGGAGTGTAAATTGGGGGGGTGTAATTCGGGGGTGTAAATCGGAGGGGTGTAAATCGGGGGGGTGCTAAATTGGGGGGTGTAAATTGGGGGGTTAAATTGGGGGGTGTAAATTGGGGGTGTAAATCAGAGGGGTGTAAATTGGGGGGTGTAAATTGGGGGGTGAAAATTGGGGGTGTAAATCGGAGGGATGTAAATTGGGGGGGTGAAAATTGGGGTGTAAATCGGAGGGGTGTAAATTGGGGGGTGTAAATTGGCGGGTGTAAATGGGGGGGGTGTAAATTGGGGAGGTGTAAATCGGAGGGTGTAAATCGGGGGTGTAAATTGGGGGGTGTAAATCGGGGGGTGTAAATCGGAGGGTGGAAATTGGGGGGGTGTAAATCAGGGTGTAAATCGGTGGGGGGTAAATTGGGGGGGTGTAAATCAGGGGTGTAAATCGGAGGGTGGAAATTGGGGGGTGTAAATTGGGGTGCTGTAAATTGGGGGGGGGTGTAAATCGGAGGGTGTAAATCGGGGTGCAAATCGGGGGTGTAAATTTGGGGGTGTAAATCGGGGTGTAAATCGGGGGATGTAAATTGGAGGGTGTAAATCGGGGGGTGTAAATCGGGGGGTGTAAATCGGGGGGTTTCTCGATGGGTGAAGGATCTCTGACTCTGTCCACCCTCTTCACACCGTCTGAGAGCTGAGCAGACCGAGAATCCGATCCCCAGGGGCATCTCCTGCTCCTGGAATTCTCCTGTTGCCATTTCACATCGGACACCCCACAGCCCATGATTGCTGATCTCCTCCTGGTCCAGGAACGTGCACAGAAACACCGGGAACAGTGAAAACCGTCCGGCTTAAATACTCACCAACTCGAAATACCGTGACAACCTGCTTTCTCTCCCAGCTCCAGACTTACCACACAGACAGGACTGGCAGGGCTGCCTCTTCTCTGAAGAATATCGTGTGAACTTTAAAATCCACCTGAATAGGCAGACGGGGAAAGGCAGTCGTCTCATCCCCGCATCACACCAAGTCCTGGAGCAGGACATGAACCCACAACACCCACTCCACCAGACGGGTCAAAGTTCAACTATCCGGGGAGGAAACTCGGGCATTCCCTGCAAATTTCCAGAAACCAGAATGACGGTATGGTCAGAGACAATCGCCACCCCACACACACCGACTCTCACTGGGGTACGGGTCCCACACACACCGACTCTCACTGGGGTACGGGTCCCACACACACCGACTCTCACTGGGGTACGGGTCCCACACTCACTGACTCTCACTGGGGTACGGGTCCCACACACACCGACTCTCACTGGGGTACGGGTCCCACACACACCGACTCTCACTGGGGTACGGGTCCCACACACACTGACTCTCACTGGGGTACGGGTCCCACACACACCGACTCTCACTGGGGTACGGGTCCCACAGACACCGACTCTCACTGGGGTACGGGTCCCACACACACCGACTCTCACTGGGGTACGGGTCCCACAGACACCGACTCTCACTGGGGTACGGGTCCCTCACACACCGACTCTCACTGGGGGACGGGTCCCACACACACTGACCCTCACTGGGGTAAGGGTCACACACACACCGACTCTCACTGGGGTACGGGTCCCACAGACACCGACTCTCACTGGGGTACGGGTCCCACACACACCGACTCTCACTGGGGTACGGGTCCCACACACACCGACTCTCACTGGGGGACGGGTCCCACACACACTGACCCTCACTGGGGTAAGGGTCACACACACACCGACTCTCACTGGGGTACGGGTCCCACACACACCGACTCTCACTGGAGTACGGGTCCCACAGACACCGACTCTCACTGTGGTACGGGTCCCACACACACTGACCCTCACTGGGGTACGGGTCCCACAGACACCGACTCTCACTGGGGTATGGGTCACACAGACACCGACTCACACTGGGGTACGGGTCCCACACACACCGACTCTCACTGGAGAACGGGTCCCACAGACACCGACTCTCACTGGGGTACGGGTCCCGCACACACCGACTCTCACTGGGGTACGGGTCCCACACACACCGACTCTCACTGGGTTACGGGTCCCACAGACACCGACTCTCACTGGGGTACGGGTCCCACAGACACCGACTCTCACTGGGGTACGGGTCCCACAGACACCGACTCTCACTGGGGTACGGGTCCCACACACACCGACTCACACTGGGTTACGGGTCCCACACACACTGACTCTCACTGTGGTACGGGTCCCACAGACACCGACTCTCACTGGGGTACGGGTCCCACAGACAAAGACTGTCACTGGGATACGGGTCCCACAAACACCGACTCTCACTGGGGTACGGGTCCCACAGACACCGACTCTCACTGGGGTACGGGTCCCACAGACACCGACCCTCACTGGGGTACGGGTCCCACAGACACCGACTCTCACTGGGGTACGGGTCCCACACACACCGACTCTCACTGGGGTACGGGTCCCACACACAGCGACTCTCACTGGGGTACAGGTCCCACACACACCGACTCTCACTGGGGGACGGGTCCCACACACACTGACCCTCACTGGGGTAAGGGTCACACACACACCGACTCTCACTGGGGTACGGGTCCCACACACACGGACTCTCACTGGGGTACGGGTCCCACAGACACCGACTCTCACTGGGGTACGGGTCCCACACACACCGACTCTCACTGGGGTACGGGTCCCACAGACACCGACTCTCACTGGGGTACGGGTCCCACACACACCGACTCTCACTGGGGTACGGGTCCCACACACACCGACTCTCACTGGGGGACGGGTCCCACACACACTGACCCTCACTGGGGTAAGGGTCACACACACACCGACTCTCACTGGGGTACGGGTCCCACAGACACCGACTCTCACTGGGGTACGGGTCCCACACACACCGACTCTCACTGGGGTACGGGTCCCACACACACCGACTCTCACTGGGGGACGGGTCCCACACACACTGACCCTCACTGGGGTAAGGGTCACACACACACCGACTCTCACTGGGGTACGGGTCCCACACACACCGATTCACACTGGGGTATGGGTCCCACACACACTGACTCTCACTGTGGTACGGGTCCCACAGACACCGACTCTCACTGGGGTACGGGTCCCACAGACACTGTCTCTCACTGGGGTACGTGTCCCACAGACACCGACTCTCACTGGGATACGGGTCCCACAGACACTGTCTCTCACTGGGGTACGGGTCCCACAGACAAAGACTCTTACTGGGATACGGGTCCCACAGACACCGACTCTCACTGGGGTACGGGTCCCTCACACACCGACTCTCACTGGGGGACGGGTCCCACACACACTGACCCTCACTGGGGTAAGGGTCACACACACACCGACTCTCACTGGGGTACGGGTCCCACAGACACCGACTCTCACTGGGGTACGGGTCCCACACACACCGACTCTCACTGGGGTACGGGTCCCACACACACCGACTCTCACTGGGGTACGGGTCCCACAGACACTGACTCTCACTGGGGTACGGGTCCCACACACACCGACTCTCACTGGGGTACGGGTCCCACACACACCGACTCTCACTGGGGTACGGGTCCCACAGACACCGACTCTCACTGGGGTACGGGTCCCACACACACCGACTCTCACTGGGGGACGGGTCCCACACACACCGACTCTCACTGGGGTACGGGTCCCACACACACCGACTCTCACTGGGGTACGGGTCCCACAGACACCGACTCTCACTGGGGGACGGGTCCCACACACACCGACTCTCAGTGGGGTACGGGTCACACAGACACCGACTCTCACTGGGGTACGGGTCCCACACACACCGACTCTCACTGGAGTACGGGTCCCACAGACACCGACTCTCACTGGGGTACGGGTCCCACACACACTGACCCTCACTGGGGTACGGGTCCCACAGACACCGACTCTCACTGGGGTACGGGTCACACAGACACCGACTCACACTGGGGTACGGGTCCCACACACACCGACTCTCACTGGAGAACGGGTCCCACAGACACCGACTCTCACTGGGGTACGGGTCCCGCACACACCGACTCTCACTGGGGTACGGGTCCCACACACACCGACTCTCACTGGGTTACGGGTCCCACAGACACCGACTCTCACTGGGGTACGGGTCCCACAGACACCGACTCTCACTGGGGTACGGGTCCCACAGACACCGACTCTCACTGGGGTACGGGTCCCACACACACCGACTCACACTGGGTTACGGGTCCCACACACACTGACTCTCACTGTGGTACGGGTCCCACAGACACCGACTCTCACTGGGATACGGGTCCCACAGACACTGTCTCTGACTGGGATACGGGTCCGACAGACACCGACTCTCACTGGGGTACGGGTCCCACAGACACCGACTCTCACTGGGGTACGGGTCCCACAGACACCGACCCTCACTGGGGTACGGGTCCCACAGACACCGACTCTCACTGGGGTACGGGTCCCACACACACCGACTCTCACTGGGGTACGGGTCCCACACACAGCGACTCTCACTGGGGTACAGGTCCCACACACACCGACTCTCACTGGGGGACGGGTCCCACACACACTGACCCTCACTGGGGTAAGGGTCACACACACACCGACTCTCACTGGGGTACGGGTCCCACACACACGGACTCTCACTGGGGTACGGGTCCCACAGACACCGACTCTCACTGGGGTACGGGTCCCACACACACCGACTCTCACTGGGGTACGGGTCCCACAGACACCGACTCTCACTGGGGTACGGGTCCCACACACACCGACTCTCACTGGGGTACGGGTCCCACACACACCGACTCTCACTGGGGGACGGGTCCCACACACACTGACCCTCACTGGGGTAAGGGTCACACACACACCGACTCTCACTGGGGTACGGGTCCCACAGACACCGACTCTCACTGGGGTACGGGTCCCACACACACCGACTCTCACTGGGGTACGGGTCCCACACACACCGACTCTCACTGGGGGACGGGTCCCACACACACTGACCCTCACTGGGGTAAGGGTCACACACACACCGACTCTCACTGGGGTACGGGTCCCACACACACCGACTCACACTGGGGTACGGGTCCCACACACACTGACTCTCACTGTGGTACGGGTCCCACACACACCGACTCTCACTGGGGTACGGGTCCCACACACACCGACTCTCACTGGGGTACGGGTCCCACAGACACTGTCTCTCACTGGGGTACGGGTCCCACAGACAAAGACTCTTACTGGGATACGGGTCCCACAGACACCGACTCTCACTGGGGTACGGGTCCCCCACACACCGACTCTCACTGGGGTACGGGTCCCACACACACCGACTCTCACTGGGGTACGGGTCCCACACACACTGACTCTCACTGGGGTACGGGTCCCACAGACACCGACTCTCACTGGGATACGGGTCCCACAGACACTGTCTCTGACTGGGATACGGGTCCCACACACACCGACTCTCACTGGGATACGGGTCCCACAGACACTGTCTCTCACTGGGGTACGGGTCCCACAGACAAAGACTGTCACTGGGATACGGGTCCCACAAACACCGACCCTCACTGGGGTACGGGTCCCACACACACCGACTCTCACTGGGGTACGGGTCCCACACACACCGACTCTCACTGGGGTACGGGTCCCACACACACCGACTCTCACTGGGGTACGGGTCCCACACACACCGACTCTCACTGGGGTACGGGTCCCACACACACCGACTCTCACTGGGGTACGGGTCCCACACACACCGACTCTCACTGGGGTACGGGTCCCACACACACCGACTCTCACTGGGGTACGGGTCCCACACACACCGACTCTCACTGGGGTACGGGTCCCACACACACCGACTCTCACTGGGGTACGGGTCCCACACACACTGACTCTCACTGGGGTACGGGTCCCACACACACGGACTCTCACTGGGGTACGGGTCCCACACACACCGACTCTCACTGGGGTACGGGTCCCACACACACTGACTCTCACTGGGGTACGGGTCCCACAGACACCGACTCTCACTGGGGTACGGGTCCCACACACACCGACTCTCACTGGGGTACGGGTCCCACACACACCGACTCTCACTGGGGTACGGGTCCCACACACACCGACTCTCACTGGGGTACGGGTCCCACACACACCGACTCTCACTGGGGTACGGGTCCAACAGACACCGACTCTCACTGTGGTACGGGTCCCACACACACCGACTCTCACTGTGGTACGGGTCCCACAGACACCGACTTTTTTTTAATTCGTTCACGGGATGTGGGCGTCGCTGGCAAGGCCGGCATTTATTGCCCATCCCTAATTGCCCTTGAGAAGGTGGTGGTGAGCCGCCTTCTTGAACCACTGCAGTCCGTGAGGTGAAGGTTCTCCCACAGTGCTGTTCGGAAGGGAGTTCCAGGATTTTGACCCAGCGACAATGAAGGAACGGCGATATATTTCCAAGTCGGGATGGTGTGTGACTTGGAGGGGAACGTGCAGGTCGTGTTGTTCCCATGCGCCTGCTGCCCTTGTCCTTCTAGGTGGTAGAGGTTGCGGGTTTGGGAGGTGCTGTCGAAGAAGCCTTGGCGAGTTGCTGCAGTGCATCCTGTGGATGGTGCACACTGCAGCCACAGTGCGCTGGTGGTGAAGGGAGTGAATGTTTAGGGTGGTGGATGGGGTGCCAATCAAGCGGGCTGCTTTGTCCTGGATGGTGTTGAGCTTCTTGAGTGTTGTTGGAGCTGCACTCATCCAGGCAAGTGGAGAGTATTCCATCACACTCCTGACTTGTGCCTTGTAGATGGTGGAAAGGCTTTGGGGAGTCAGGAGGTGAGTCACTCGCCGCAGAATACCCAGCCTCTGACTTGCTCTCGTAGCCACAGTATTTATATGGCTGGTCCAGTTAAGTTTCTGGTCAATGGTGACCCCCAGGATGTTGATGGTGGGGGATTCGGCGATGGTAATGCCGTTGAATGTCAAGAGGAGGTGGTTAGACTCTCTCTTGTTGGAGATGGTCATTGCCTGGCACTTATCTGGTGCGAATGTTACTTGTCACTTATCAGCCCAAGCCTGGATGTTGTCCAGGTCTTGCTGCATGCGGGCACGGACTGTTTCATTATCTGAGGGGTTGCGAATGGAACTGAACACTGTGCAGTCATCAGCGAACATCCCCATTTCTGACCTTATGATGGAGGGAAGGTCATTGATGAAGCAGCTGAAGATGGTTGGGCCTAGGACACTGCCCTGAGGAACTCCTGCAGCAATGTCCTGGGGCTGAGATGATTAGCCTCCAACAACCACTACCATCTTCCTTTGTGCTAGGTATGACTCCAGCCACTGGAGAGTTTTCCCCCTGATTCCCATGGACTTCAATTTTACTAGGGCTCCTTGGTGCCACACTCGGTCAAATGCTGCCTTGATGTCAAGGGCAGTCACTCTCACCTCACCTCTGGAATTCAGCTCTTTTGTCCATGTTTGGACCAAGGCTGTAATGAGGTCTGGAGCCGAGTGGTCCTGGCGGAACCCAAACTGAGCATCGGTGAGCAGGTTATTGGTGAGTAAGTGCCGCTTGATAGCACTGTCGACGACACCTTCCATCACTTTGCTGATGATTGAGAGTAGACTGATGGGGCGGTAATTGGCCGGATTGGATTTGTCCTGCTTTTTGTGGACAGGACATACCTGGGCAATTTTCCACATTGTCGGGTAGATGCCAGTGTTGTAGCTGTACTGGAACAGCTTGGCTAGAGGCGCAGCTAGTTCTGGAGCACAAGACTTCAGCACTACAGCCGGGATGTTATCGGGGCCCATAGCCTTTGCTGTATCCAGTGCACTCAGCCGTTTCTTGATATCACGTGGAGTGAATCGAATTGGCCGAAGACTGGCTTCCGTGATGGTGGGGATATCGGGAGGAGGCTGAGATGGATTATCCACTCGGCACTTCTGGCTGAAGATGGTTGCAAACGCTTCAGCCTTGTCTTTTGCACTCACGTGCTGGACTCCGCCATCATTGAGAATGGGGATGTTTGCAGAGCCTCCTCCTCCCGTTAGTTGTTTAATTGTCCACCACCATTCACGACTGGATGTGGCAGGACTGCAGAGCTTTGATCTGATCCGTTGGTTGTGGAATCGCTTAGCTCTGTCTATAGCATGTTGCTTCCGCTGTTTAGCATGCATGTAGTCCTGATTTGTAGCTTCACCAGGTTGGCACCTCATTTTTAGGTACGCCTGGTGCTGCTCCTGGCATGCTCTTCTACACTCCTCATTGAACCAGGGTTGATCCCCTGGCTTGTTGGTAATGGTAGAGTGAGGAATATGCCGGGCCATGAGGTTACAGATTGTGCTGGAATACAATTCTGCTGCTGCTGATGGCCCACAGCGCCTCATGGATGCCCAGTTTTGAGCTGCTAGATCTGTTCTGAATCTATCCCATTTAGCACGATGGTAGTGCCACACAATACGTTGGATGGTGTCCTCAGTGCAAAGACGGGATTTCATCTCCACGAGGACTGTGCGGTGGTCACTCCTACCAATACTGTCATGGACAGATGCATTTGCGACAGGTAGATTGGTGAGGACGAGGTCAAGTAAGTTTTTCCCTCGTGTTGGTTCGCTCACCACCTGCCGCAGGCCCAGTCTGGCAGCTGTGTCCTTCAGGACTCGGCCAGCTCGGTCAGTAGTGGTGCTACCGAGCCACTCTTGGTGATGGACATTGAAGTCCCCCACCCAGAGTACATTTTGTGCCCTTGCTACCCTCAGTGCTTCCTCCAAGTGGTGCTCAACATGGAGGAGGACTGATTCATCAGCTGAGGGAGGACGGTAGGTGGTAATCAGCAGGAGGTTTCCTTGCCCATGTTTGACCTGATGCCATGAGATTTCATGGGGTTCGGAGTCAATGTTGAGGACTCCCAGGGCCACTCCCTCCTGACTGTATATCACTGTACCGCCACCTCTGGTGGGTCTGTCCTGCCGGTGGGACAGGACATACCCAGGGATAGTGATGGAAGAGTCTGGGACGTTGGCTGAAAGATATGATTCTGTGAGTATGGCTATGTCAGGCTGTTGCTTGACTAGTCTGTGGGACAGCTCTCCCAATTTTGGCACAAGTCCCCAGATGTTAGTAAGGAGGACCTTGCAGGGTCGACTGGGCTTGTTTTGCCGTTGTCGTGTCCGGTGCCTAGTGGTCCGATGCCGGGTGGTCCGTCCGGTTTTATTCTTATTATGACTTTTCGTAGTGAGATTTTACAACTGAGTGGCTTGCTGGGCCATTTCAGAGGGCAATTAAGAATCAACCACATTGCTGTGGGTCTGGAGTCACATATAGGCCAGACCGGGTAAGGACGGCAGGCTTCCTTCCCTAAAGGACATTAGTGAACCAGATGGGTTTTTACGACAATCCGGTAGTTCCATGGCCATCATTACTGATACTGGTATTTTAATTCCAGATTTTTTTTTTATTTAATTAAGTGAATTTAATTAATTAATTGAATTTAAATTCGCCAGCTGCCGTGGCGGGATTTGAACTCAGACTCTGGATTTTAGTCCAGGCCTCTGGATTACTAGCCCAGTAACATAACCACCATGCTACCGTACCCGGATTCTCACTGGGGTACGGGTCCCACAGACACCGACTCTCACTGGGATACGGGTCCCACAGACACTGTCTCTGACTGGGATACGGGTCCCACACACACCGACTCTCACTGGGGTACGGGTCCCACAGACACCGACTCTCACTGGGGTACGGGTCCCACAGACACCGACTCTCACTGGGGTACGGGTCCCACACACACCGACTCTCACTGGGGTACGGGTCCCACACACACCGACTCTCACTGGGGTACGGGTCCCACACACACCGACTCTCACTGGGGTACGGGTCCCACACACACCGACTCTCACTGGGGTACGGGTCCCACACACACTGTCTCTCACTGGGGTACGGGTCCCACAGACACCGACTCTCACTGGGGTACGGGTCCCACACACACCGACTCTCACTGGGGTACGGGTCCCACAGACACCGACTCTCACTGGGGTACGGGTCCCACACACACCGACTCTCACTGGGGTACGGGTCCCACACACACCGACTCTCACTGGGGTACGGGTCCCACAGACACCGACTCTCACTGGGGTACGGGTCCCACACACACCGACTCTCACTGGGGTACGGGTCCCACAGACACCGACTCTCACTGGGGTACGGGTCCCACACACACCGACTCTCACTGGGGTACGGGTCCCACAGACACCGACTCTCACTGGGGTACGGGTCCCATACACACCGACTCTCACTGGGGTACGGGTCCCACACACACTGTCTCTCACTGGGGTACGGGTCCCACACACACCGACTCTCACTGGGATACGGGTCCCACAGACACCGACTATCACTGGGATACGGATTGTGGTTTGCTTGTACTGAGTCATGCGATGATTGCAGTGAGAGTCCTTGTATTAAACAGGATACTGGATAAAAGCATTCTGAGCACATTTCAAGGGAATTCCTTCCCTCCTCCCACAGATGCAATCCTTGCTCGCTCCCAGGCGTGAATTCATGCTTTCTGTCCATGTGCTGGCTGGATTTATTTCAACATGTGGGATGGCAAACAATGACAGGGCGCTCCCCGATTATCGCCATGACAACCAACATAGAAACGTCTTGCTGACACGCAGGTGAATCCTTCACAGGCAAACCCCTTACTTCAAACAAGCTTTATGTGGGGGCAGAGCAGGGTATCACCCAGCAAGTTCAGACTGCTCCTTCCCGAGAGGTGCTCCCAACAACAAACATGGTTCAAACTCCGCCAGGCTTTCCCTCTGCTTTTCTTTCCTGCTTATAGTGAGTGTTAAATGTTTAAAATAAAGGCGTTCCCACCTGGATGAAAATAGCCACACCGTCTGTCACTTTCATTCGAGAAGTGAAATCTGGGAACGAATCCAGAACATGGCAAGGGATGGAGGGAATGCTCACCCACACTGTCACAGGACAGCCCAGGCCTCGTCAGCAAGCGATCCGCACGATAACCCTGGGAGTGTAGAGGGAGCTTTACTCTGTATCTAACCCTGTACCTGCCCTGGGAGTGTTTGATGGGACAGTGTAGAGGGAGCTTTACTCTGTATCTAACCCTGTACCTGCCCTGGGAGTGTTTGATGGGACAGTGTAGAGGGAGCTTTACTCTGTATCTAACCCTGTACCTGCCCTGGGAGTGTTTGATGGGACAGTGTAGAGGGAGCTTTACTCTGTATCTAACCCTGTACCTGCCCTGGGAGTGTTTGATGGGACAGTGTAGAGGGAGCTTTACTCTGTATCTAACCCTGTACCTGCCCTGGGAGTGTTTGATGGGACAGTGTAGAGAGAGCTTTACTCTGTATCTAACCCTGTACCTGCCCTGGGAGTGTTTGATGGGACAGTGTAGAGGGAGCTTTACTCTGTATCTAACCCTGTACCTGCCCTGGGAATGTTTGATGGGACAGTGTAGAGGGAGCTTTACTCTGTATCTAACCCTGTACCTGCCCTGGGAGGGTTTGATGGGACAGTGTAGAGGGAGCTTTACTCTGTATCTAACCCTGTACCTGCCCTGGGAGTGTTTGATGGGACAGTGTAGAGGGAGCTTTACTCTGTATCTAACCCTGTACCTGCCCTGGGAGTGTTTGATGGGACAGTGTAGAGGGAGCTTTACTCTGTATCTAACCCTGTACCTGACCCTGGGAGTGTTTGATGGGACAGTGTAGAGGGAGCTTTACTCTGTATCTAACCCTGTACCTGCCCTGGGAGTGTTTGATGGGACAGTGTAGAGGGAGCTTTACTCTGTATCTAACCCTGTACCTGACCCTGGGAGTGTTTGATGGGACAGTGTAGAGGGAGCTTTACTCTGTATCTAACCCTGTACCTGACCCTGGGAGTGTTTGATGGGACAGTGTAGAGGGAGCTTTACTCTGTATCTAACCCTGTACCTGCCCTGGGAGTGTTTGATGGGACAGTGTAGAGGGAGCTTTACTCTGTATCTAACCCTGTACCTGCCCTGGGAGTGTTTGATGGGACAGTGTAGAGGGAGCTTTACTCTGTATCTAACCCTGTACCTGCCCTGGGAGTGTTTAATGGGACAGTGTAGAGGGAGCTTTACTCTGTATCTAACCCTGTACCTGCCCTGGGAGTGTTTGATGGGACAGTGTAGAGGGAGCTTTACTCTGTATCTAACCCTGTACCTGCCCTGGGAGTGTTTGATGGGACAGTGTAGAGGGAGCTTTACTCTGTATCTAACCCTGTACCTGCCCTGGGAGTGTTTGATGGGACAGTGTAGAGGGAGCTTTACTCTGTATCTAACCCTGTACCTGCCCTGGGAGTGTTTGATGGGACAGTGTAGAGAGAGCTTTACTCTGTATCTAACCCTGTACCTGCCCTGGGAGTGTTTGATGGGACAGTGTGGAGGGAGCTTTACTCTGTATCTAACCCTGTACCTGCCCTGGGAGTGTTTGATGGGACAGTGTAGAGGGAGCTTTACTCTGTATCTAACCCCTGCTGCTTTGCAGTTTACTGTAGGTCCCTTCGTGTCACAGAAACATTTCGACACTTGATCTAAACCAACAAAACAAACATTTCAGTCACACCCTCGCCCCTCGCCCTCGCCCCTCGCTCTTCGCCCCTCGCCCTCGCCCCTCGCCCTTCGCCCCTCCCCCTCGCCCCTCGCCCTCGCCCCTCGCCCCTCGCCCCTCGCCCTCGCCCTTCGCCCACCACCCTACTGCCCTTTGCCCCTCGCCCCTCACCGCTCGCCAACCCTCCCCTTGCCCCACCCCCTCGCCCCTTTCTCCCTCCCCCTCGCCCCTTTCTCCCTCCCCCCCGCCCCTTTCTCCCTCCCCCCCGCCCTGCCGCTGTCAGAAGCTTAACTCCTGTCGAAATGGACTCCAGTGTTTCTCACTCTCTGTGGCTCAGTCCCTCGACAGTGGAACCTGTTCCCTGTGGTTTAGGAGGGGGTTTGGTTGGGCCCTGTACCCCTGTGGTTTAGGAGGGGGTTTGGTTGGGCCCTGTACCCCTGTGGTTTAGGAGGGGGTTTGGTTGGGCCTGTACCCCTGTGGTTTCGGAGGGGGTTTGGTTGGGCCCTGTACCCTGTGGTTTAGGAGGGGGTTTGGTTGGGCCTGTACCCCTGTGGTTTAGGAGGGGGTTTGGTTGGGCCCTGTACCCCTGTGGTTTAGGAGGGGGTTTGGTTGGGCCTGTACCCCTGTGGATTAGGAGGGGGTTTGGTTGGGCCCTGTACCCCTGTGGTTTAGGAGGGGGTTTGGTTGGGCCTGTTCCCTGTGGTTTAGGAGGGGGTTTGGTTGGGCCTGTACCCCTGTGGTTTCGGAGGGGGTTTGGTTGGGCCCTGTACCCCTGTGGTTTAGGAGGGGGTTTGGTTGGGCCTGTTCCCTGTGGTTTAGGAGGGGGTTTGGTTGGGCCTGTTCCCTGTGGTTTAGGAACGGGTTTGGTTGGGCCCTGTACCCCTGTGGTTTAGGAGGGGGTTTGGTTGGGCCTGTACCCCTGTGGTTTAGGAGGGGGTTTGGTTGGGCCTGTACCCCTGTGGTTTAGGAGGGGGTTTGGTTGGGCCTGTACCCCTGTGGTTTAGGAGGGGGTTTGGTTGGGCCTGTACCCTGTGGTTTAGGAGGGGGTTTGGTTGAGCCTGTACCCCTGTGGTTTAGGAGGGGGTTTGGTTGAGCCTGTTCCCTGTGGTTTAGGAGGGGGTTTGGTTGGGCCCTGTACCCCTGTGGTTTAGGAGGGGGTTTGGTTGGGCCTGTACCCCTGTGGTTTAGGAGGGGGTTTGGTTGGGCCCTGTACCCCTGTGGTTTAGGAGGGGGTTTGGTTGGGCCTGTACACTAGAGGCCTAATGCTGCATTCTGCCCTGCTGACCAGCATCGTATTGGGAATGTGAATTCAATGAGATGGATCCATCTCCCAGACTGTGCCAAGAAACAACCTGGAATTGGACAGAAGCCTCGAGCTGCTGGCAGCAGAAGTGGGAGATCCTGATATGAGATTGAGCTGCTGCGAAATCCCTCCCCTTTCAGGCCTGCTCCATCGCGAGTTTGGGCCTGTTCAGAATTGGCGGGGAAACCCGTTCAAAATATCAGTCCTCGGTTCAGCGAGAGGAGATACCAGCTCCCAGTCTTAGCCTCTTTCATCACTTTACACCCTCTGGGACAGCTCTCTATCGCTGGCTGGGACACTTTCAGACTGTTTGAAACCCAGACATCAATAAGACTGATAAATATCCCATAGGGCTGGGTGATGAGGATCAGACGTCTGAAGATTTGGTTGAACCCAGACAGATATCCAGTCGAGTAGGAGGACATGGTATCTCTGTCTGTCTCCTGGGTCTGGTTCCTGACAAGTAGCTCAAAAGGTCACAGCATCAACGCCATTCAATGGAGTGAAAGTCAGGCTCAGCTCAACACAATGGGTCAACCCGGGAGTGAGTTACAGACTGGAATCTAATCGAGGGGTTCGGGGGGGTTTATATATAGAATAACAGATACCCGGGAGTGAGTTACAGACTGGAATCTAATTGAGGGGTTCGGGGGTGTTTATATATAGAATAACAGATACCCGGGAGTGAGTTACAGACTGGAATCTAATTGAGGGGTTCGGGGGGGTTTATATATAGAATAACAGATACCCGGGAGTGAGTTACAGACTGGAATCTAATCAAGGGGTTCAGGGGGTTTATATATAGAATAACAGATACCCGGGAGTGAGTTACAGACTGGAATCTAATCGAGGGGTTCGGGGGGGTTTATATATAGAATAACAGATACCCGGGAGTGAGTTACAGACTGGAATCCAATCGAGGGGTTCGGGGGGTTTATATATAGAATAACAGATACCCGGGAGTGAGTTACAGACTGGAATCTAATCGAGGGGTTCGGGGGGGTTTATATATAGAATAACAGATACCCGGGAGTGCGTTACAGACTGGAATCTAATCGAGGGGTTCGTTGGGTTTATATATAGAATAACAGATACCCGGGAGTGAGTTACAGACTGGAATCTAATCGAGGGGTTCGGGGGGGTTTATATATAGAATAACAGATACCCAGGAGTGAGTTACAGACTGGAATCTAATCGAGGGGTTCATATTAAACACTTCTTTGCTCTATTTTATGCTCCCCCTTTTCTCCATCCAGGATAATACCCCACATGGACATGACAGAGTCTGTGAGGAGAGAGGTACAGACCCCAATAATCGAATACTCCTGGCGGGACAGGACGGAGACTATGGGGTACAGACCCCGATAATCTAATACTCCTGGTGGGACAGGACGGAGACTGTGGGGTACAGACCCCGATAATCTAATACTCCTGGTGGGACAGGACAGAGACTGTGGGGTACAGACCCCAATAATCGAATACTCCTGGTGGGACAGGACGGAGACTGTGGGGTACAGACCCCGATAATCTGATACTCCCCTGGAGGACAGGACAGAGACTGTGGGGTACAGACCCCAATAATCGAATACTCCTGGTGGGACAGGACGGAGACTGTGGGGTACAGACCCCAATAATCTAATACTCCCCTGGAGGACAGGACAGAGACTGTGGGGTACAGACCCCAATAATCTGATACTCCCCTGGAGGACAGGACAGAGACTGTGGGGTACAGACCCTGATAATCTAATACTCCCCGGGGACAGGACAGAGACTGTGGGGTACAGACCCCAATAATCTAATACTCCTGGTGGGACAGGACGGAGACTGTGGGGTACAGACCCTGATAATCTAATACTCCCCGGGGACAGGACAGAGACTGTGGGGTACAGACCCCAATAATCTAATACTCCTGGTGGGACAGGACGGAGACTGTGGGGTACAGACCCCAATAATCTAATACTCCCCGGGGGACAGGACAGAGACTGTGGGGTACAGACCCTGATAATCTAATACTCCCCGGGGGACAGGACAGAGACTGTGGGGTACAGACCCTGATAATCTAATACTCCCCTGGGGACAGGACGGAGACTGTGGGGTACAGACCCCAATAATCTAATACTCCCCGGGGGACAGGACAGAGACTGTGGGGTACAGACCCTGATAATCTAATACTCCCCGGGGGACAGGACGGAGACTGTGGGGTACAGACCCTGATAATCTAATACTCCCCTGGAGACAGGACGGAGACTGTGGGGTACAGACCCCAATAATCTAATACTCCCCGGGGGACAGGACGGAGACTGTGGGGTACAGACCCTGATAATCTAATACTCCCCGGGGGACAGGACGGAGACTGTGGGGTACAGACCCTGATAATCTAATACTCCCCGGGGGACAGGACAGAGACTGTGGGGTACAGACCCTGATAATCTAATACTCCCCGGGGGACAGGACGGAGACTGTGGGGTACAGACCCTGATAATCTAATACTCCCCGGGGGACAGGACGGAGACTGTGGGGTACAGACCCCAATAATCTAATACTCCCCTGGAGACAGGACGGAGACTGTGGGGTACAGACCCCAATAATCTAATACTCCCCTGGGGGACAGGACGGAGACTGTGGGGTACAGACCCCAATAATCTAATACTCCCCTGGGGGACAGGACGGAGACTGTGGGGTACAGACCCCGATAATCTAATACTCCCCGGGGGACAGGACAGAGACTCTGGGGTACAGACCCTGATAATCTAATACTCCCCTGGGGGACAGGACGGAGACTGTGGGGTACAGACCCCAATCATCTAATACTCCCCTGGGGGACAGGACGGAGACTGTGGGGTACAGACCCCAATAATCTAATACTCCCCTGGGGACAGGACGGAGACTGTGGGGTACAGACCCCAATAATCTAATACTCCCCGGGGGACAGGACGGAGACTGTGAGGTACAGACCCCAATAATCTAATACTCCCCTGGAGACAGGACGGAGACTGTGGGGTACAGACCCCAATAATCTAATACTCCCCTGGAGACAGGACGGAGACTGTGGGGTACAGACCCCAATAATCTAATACTCCCCTGGGGGACAGGACGGAGACTGTGGGGTACAGACCCCAATAATCTAATACTCCCCTGGGGGACAGGACGGAGACTGTGGGGTACAGACCCTGATAATCTAATACTCCCCGGGGGACAGGACGGAGACTGTGGGGTACAGACCCCGATAATCTAATACTCCCCGGGGGACAGGACGAAGACTGTGGGGTACAGACCCCAATAATCTAATACTCCCCGGGGGACAGGACGGAGACTGTGGGGTACAGACCCTGATAATCTAATACTCCCCGGGGGACAGGACAGAGACTGTGGGGTACAGACCCTGATAATCTAATACTCCCCGGGGGACAGGACAGAGACTGTGGGGTACAGACCCTGATAATCTAATACTCCCCGGGGGACAGGACAGAGACTGTGGGGTACAGACCCTGATAATCTAATACTCCCCGGGGGACAGGACAGAGACTGTGGGGTACAGACCCTGATAATCTAATACTCCCCGGGGGACAGGACGGAGACTGTGGGGTACAGACCCTGATAATCTAATACTCCCCGGGGGACAGGACAGAGACTGTGGGGTACAGACCCTGATAATCTAATACTCCCCGGGGGACAGGACGGAGACTGTGGGGTACAGACCCTGATAATCTAATACTCCCCGGGGGACAGGACGGAGACTGTGGGGTACAGACCCCAATAATCTAATACTCCCCTGGAGACAGGACGGAGACTGTGGGGTACAGACCCCAATAATCTAATACTCCCCTGGGGGACAGGACGGAGACTGTGGGGTACAGACCCCAATAATCTAATACTCCCCTGGGGGACAGGACGGAGACTGTGGGGTACAGACCCCGATAATCTAATACTCCCCGGGGGACAGGACAGAGACTCTGGGGTACAGACCCTGATAATCTAATACTCCCCTGGGGGACAGGACGGAGACTGTGGGGTACAGACCCCAATCATCTAATACTCCCCTGGGGGACAGGACGGAGACTGTGGGGTACAGACCCCAATAATCTAATACTCCCCTGGGGACAGGACGGAGACTGTGGGGTACAGACCCCAATAATCTAATACTCCCCGGGGGACAGGACGGAGACTGTGAGGTACAGACCCCAATAATCTAATACTCCCCTGGAGACAGGACGGAGACTGTGGGGTACAGACCCCAATAATCTAATACTCCCCTGGAGACAGGACGGAGACTGTGGGGTACAGACCCCAATAATCTAATACTCCCCTGGGGGACAGGACGGAGACTGTGGGGTACAGACCCCAATAATCTAATACTCCCCTGGGGGACAGGACGGAGACTGTGGGGTACAGACCCTGATAATCTAATACTCCCCGGGGGACAGGACGGAGACTGTGGGGTACAGACCCCGATAATCTAATACTCCCCGGGGGACAGGACGAAGACTGTGGGGTACAGACCCCAATAATCTAACACTCCCTGGGGGACAGGACGGAGACTGTGGGGTACAGACCCCGATAATCTAATACTCCCCGGGGGACAGGACGGAGACTGTGGGGTACAGACCCCAATCATCTAATACTCCCCTGGAGACAGGACGGAGACTGTGGGGTACAGACCCCAATAATCTAACACTCCCCTGGGGACAGGACAGAGACTGTGGGGTACAGACCCCGATAATCTAATACTCCCCAGGGGACAGGACAGAGACTGTGGGGTACAGACCCCGATAATCTAATACTCCTGGTGGGACAGGACGGAGACTGTGGGGTACAGACCCTGATAATCTAATACTCCCCGGGGGACAGGACGGAGACTGTGGGGTACAGACCCTGATAATATAATACTCCCCGGGGGACAGGACAGAGACTGTGGGGTACAGACCCTGATAATCTAATACTCCCCTGGGGACAGGACGGAGACTGTGGGGTACAGACCCCGATAATCTAATACTCCCCTGGGGACAGGACTGAGACTGTGGGGTACAGACCCCGATAATCTAATACTCCCCGGGGGACATGACAGAGACTGTGGGGTACAGACCCTGATAATCTAATACTCCCCTGGGGGACAGGACGGAGACTGTGGGGTACAGACCCCAATCATCTAATACTCCCCTGGGGGACAGGACGGAGACTGTGGGGTACAGACCCCAATAATCTAATACTCCCCTGGGGACAGGACGGAGACTGTGGGGTACAGACCCCAATAATCTAATACTCCCCGGGGGACAGGACGAAGACTGTGGGGTACAGACCCCAATAATCTAATACTCCCCTGGGGACAGGACAGAGACTGTGGGGTACAGACCCCGATAATCTAATACTCCCCGGGGGACAGGACGGAGACTGTGGGGTACAGACCCCGATAATCTAATACTCCCCTGGGGGACAGGACGGAGACTGTGGGGTACAGACCTTGATAATCTAATACTCCCCGGGGGACAGGACAGAGACTGTGGGGTACAGACCCCTATAATCTAATACTCCCCTGGGGACAGGATCCCAGTCTGTGGGGAGAGGGGTACAGACCCCTATAATGGAGGAGAATGTTCTCCACCAATGGGTTGGTTAAGTGGGTTGATGTATAAATTAAAAGCAGTGAAGCTTCCAACTGTTGCTCAATGCCGTTTATTTAAAAGTAAAAGAGAGTTTCACTAATAGTTTCAGGCGTTGTTATGTACAGAGAAGCATTCACCTAGTTACAGGATCACACTCAACCACCAGTTCATTCAGCACTTGTACAAACCAGAGGAGGGTTACTGTTCAGGTCAAGATTTCATTCAGTCTCAGATTACAACAGCACGGCCGTAATATATCGAGTTACATCAAAACTACAGCACAGAAACAGGCCATTCGGCCCATCTGGTCTATCCCGGTGTTTATGCTCCACTCGAGCCTCCTCCCTCCCTACTTCATCTCACCCTATCACCATATCCTTCTATTCCTTTCTCCCTCGTGTGTTTATCGAGCTTCCCCTTAAATCCATCTACACTATTCACCTCAACTACTCCTTGTGGGAGCGAGTTCCACATTCTCACCACTCTCTGGGTAAAGAAGTTTCTCCTGAATTCCCCATTGGATTTATTAGTGACGATCTTATATTTATGACCCCTAGTTCTGGTCTCCCCCACAAGTGGAAACATCTTCTCTACATCTACCCTATCGAACCCCTTCATAATCTTACAGACCTCGATCAGGTCACCCCTCAGCCTTCCCTTTTCGAGAGAGAAAAGCTCCAGCCTGTTCAGCCTTTCCGGATCGTTATAACCTCTCAGTTCTGGTGTCATCGTTATATATTTGAATGGCTTCCTCCTTGCTCACCCATTCCCCAGGCTGGCAGTAATTCTTTAACCTGTATCTCCGAGGGAATCCTTGAAGGCAAGTCCTACGTCTATTAAAGAAAGGAGAAGAAATCATTAGGAAAAGAAAAGGGTCACTGGGCCAAAAAACCCGACCATTTCACACCGCCCTACACCCCAGACCCCCCAATCCCACCCACACCCCAGACCCCCCAATCCCACCCACACCCCAGACCCCCCAATCCCACCCACACCCCAGACCCCCCAATCCCACCCACACCCCACATCCCCCAATCCCACCCACACCCCAGACCCCCCAATCCCACCCACACCCCAGACCCCCCAATCCCACCCATACCCCAGACCCCCCAATCCCACCCACACCCCACATCCCCCAATCCCACCCACACCCCAGACCCCCCAATCCCACCCACACCCCAGACCCCCCAATCCCACCCACACCCCAGACCCCCCAATCCCACCCACACCCCAGACCCCCCAATCCCACCTACACCCCACATCCCCCAATCCCACCCACACCCCAGACCCCCCAATCCCACCCACACCCCGGACCCCCAATCCCACCTACACCCCAGACCCCCCAATCCCACCCACACCCCACATCCCCCAATCCCACCTACACCCCACATCCCCCAATCCCACCCACACCCCACATCCCCCAATCCCACCTACACCCCACATCCCCCAATCCCACCTTCTCCCCATATCCCCCAATCCCACCTTCACCCAATATCCCCCAATCCCACCTTCTCCCCATATCCCCCAATCCCACCTTCTCCCCATATCCCCCAATCCCATCTTCACCCAATATCCCCCAATCCCACCTTCACCCAATATCCCCCAATCCCACCTTCACCCAATATCCCCCAATCCCACCTTCTCCCCATATCCCCCAATCCCACATTCTCCCCATATCCCCCAATCCCACATTCTCCCCATATCCCCCAATCCCACCTTCTCCCTATATCCCCCAATCCCACCTTCTCCCCATATCCCCCAATCCCACATTCTCCCCATATCCCCCAATCCCACCTTCTCCCCATATCCCCCAATCCCACCTTCTCCCTATATCCCCCAATCCCACCTTCTCCCTATATCCCCCAATCCCACATTCTCCCTATATCCCCCAATCCCACATTCTCCCCATATCCCCCAATCCCACCTTCTCCCTATATCCCCCAATCCCACCTTCTCCCCATATCCCCCAATCCCACATTCTCCCCATATCCCCCAATCCCACCTTCTCCCTATATCCCCCAATCCCACCTTCTCTCTATATCTCTCAATCTTTTCTCTCCAGTGGTCCCTTGACCCCATTGATAGTTTAAACCTCTGTGGTTTTGTGCAATGTGCTAACAGCAGGCAGGCACATAGGCACATGGTTGTGGGGGACGGGAAGGGAGGGACCGTTGCTGATTACTGTCTCTCCGGATGTCTGGCCTGCCCTGGTCAAGGTGAGCCTGGGCCCTCGGCCTCAGGCCCATTGTGGGATGGTGGGAGGTCGGGCGGAGCCACCCTCCCAGCTCACAGGATCGGTGAGCCAGGGCTACAGATGGGCAAGAATCAATGAATGACCTTTGCGTCCCTGCCTCCAGACTGGTATTTTTATATAATGTAGAAATGATTAGGTATTAGGATGTCCCTCGCTCATGTTTTAATCGCTGAGTCCTTGATTGCTCCCTTGGAATTACGAGCTTCTACTTTCCCAGATGGCAGCTGGTCAGCTCTCACTCCGATCTCCCCCGCCCGAGACTAGGCTCTGTATCCGTAACAAAGCCCCATCCTCATTCGGAGACTCCAGGGTCTAGCCTGGCAACGATGTTCATAACCCTCTCCCTCCCCCATTCACCCTCCGTTACATGTTGTTCCCACTTGACTGTGTTTCTGAAGAACTCTATTGCACTAATTGGGACCCGGTCTCGGTCACACTTACCTCGGGTTAACCTCTGACCCTGTGATGCAATGCAGCTGCACCTCCCCCCACGAGCTCTACAGAACCCCCAAACCTCCTCCATCAGCTGCAGGTCATGTCCCCCAGCAGAGGGCTCCGGGCACCCGCAGGGCTCAGAGAAACCCAGCAGAAAGCTCCCACTGGGCTCAGGGAAACCCAGCAGAGAACTCCCGCAGGGCTCAGGGAAACCCAGCATAAAACTCCCTCTGGGCTCAGAGAAACCCAGCAGAAAGCTCCCACTGGGCTCAGGGAAACCCAGCAGAGAACTCCCGCAGGGCTCAGGGAAACCCAGCATAAAACTCCCTCTGGGCTCAGAGAAACCCAGCATAAAACTCCCACTGGGCTCAGGGAAACCCAGCATAAAACTCCCACTGGGCTCAGGGAAACCCAGCAGAGAACTCCCACAGGGCTCAGGGAAACCCAGCATAAAACTCCCTCTGGGCTCAGAGAAACCCAGCATAAAACTCCCACTGGGCTCAGGGAAACCCAGCATAAAACTCCCACTGGGCTCAGGGAAACCCAGCATAAAACTCCCACTGGGCTCAGGGAAACCCAGCAGAGAACTCCCACAGGGCTCAGGGAAACCCAGCATAAAACTCCCACTGGGCTCAGGGAAACCCAGCAGAGAACTCCCACAGGGCTCGGGGAAACCCAGCAGAGAACTCCCACTGGGCTCAGGGAAACCCAGCAGAGAACTCCCACAGGGCTCAGGGAAACCCAGCAGAGAACTCCCACTGGGCTCAGGGAAACCCAGCAGAGAACTCCCACAGGGCTCAGGGAAACCCAGCAGAGAACTCCCACTGGGCTCAGGGAAACCCAGCATAAAACTCCCACTGGGCTCAGGGAAACCCAGCAGAGAACTCCCACAGGGCTCGGGGAAACCCAGCAGAGAACTCCCACTGGGCTCGGGGAAACCCAGCAGAGAACTCCCACAGGGCTCAGGGAAACCCAGCAGAGAACTCCCACAGGGCTCGGGGAAACCCAGCAGAGAACTCCCACAGGGCTCAGGGAAACCCAGCAGAGAACTCCCACAGGGCTCAGGGAAACCCAGCATAAAACTCCCACTGGGCTCAGGGAAACCCAGCAGAGAACTCCCACAGGGCTCGGGGAAACCCAGCAGAGAACTCCAGGCACCCGGGCTTAAAGGGTTAAATTAAGCTGGCAGAGACTGGGCTTGTATTCCCTCGAGTGTAGAAGATTAAGGGGTGATCTAATCGAGGTGTTTAAGATGATTAAAGGATTTGATAGGGTCGATAGAGAGAAACTATTTCCTCTGGTGGGGGGAGTCCAGAACAAGGGGGCAGAACCTTAAAATTAGAGCCAGGCCGTTCGGGGTGATGTCGGGAAGCACTTCCTCACACAAAGGGCGGGAGGAAACACTAGACACAAACAATCATCTCCATAATGCTAGATTAGTTCAATATGCGGCAACCTGCTCCAGAATCTTACAGCGCAGAAGGAGGCCGTCCGGCCTGGGAGATCTATCCAATTAGTCCCACTCCCCCCCTGCTCTTTCCCCATCGCCCTGTTAATTTTTCCCCTTCAAGTATTTTATCCAATTCCCTTTTGAAAGTTATTATTGAATCTGCTTCCACCGTCCTTTCAGGCAGCGCATTCCAGATCAGAACAACTCGCTGCGTAAAAACATTCTCCTCATCTCCCCCTCTGGTTCTTTTGCCGATTATCTTAAATCTGTGTCCTCTGGTCACCGACCCTCCTGCCACTGGAAACAGTTTCTCCTTATTTACTCCATCAAAACCCCTTTGTGATTTTGAACACCTCGATTAAATCTCCCCTTAACCTTCTCTGCTCTAAGGAGAACAATCCCAGCTTCTCCAGTCTCTCCAGTGAATTGACATTATTATATTATATGATATCCAGAGAGCTGGTGAACTCTTTTCATGTGGGATCTCAGACAAGTCCCTTCACGTTCCTACTCAATTACTGGAGACAAAGCGTAGGCAGGAAGAGAAACTGTGATGTCAGCTGACATTAAGGAACCAGTCACGTGCTGTAATTGAGGAGTTCTTAAAGGTGCGGGGAGCTCAGTGAGAGTGTTCTCGCAAAAGGTTCCCTCAAAGACCAGAACGTGCACAGGCAAAGGATTCGGAGAGGGCAGAGAGCAGAGATGGAACGGAACAGACCTGGGGTCAGCGAGGGCCAGTGCTGGTTGGAGTTTACAGAGATGAAGAACAAGGCAAGAGGAGAGATGGAGTCCAGAAAGTATCTACAGCGAAGGACAGGTGAGTACAGACAGCAGGGAAGGGAAGGAGAAGGGGGGCAGACAGTGACACGGAGAGACAAGGGGAGAAAGTCGAAAGCGCCAGGCGTAGGCAAGAAGGAGGACACACACGAGACGCACAAACGGACAGAAACTTTCATCCTGAAGCATCGCGAGCCGTTAACCTCGTTACACAGCGCAAGGCGGTCCATGTATCGCACTGAGGCCGTTAATTGTAGCAGGAAGCCTTGCTCTCCCCTCCATCACACTGTGACCCCAATGCAGCAAATGATTGAAAGTATCGTAAACAAAACTAACCCCAAAATGAACCTCCAAGAAATTCCCAGATTCTGCCATCACCTGCCCCCACAGACACCGACACTCACTGGGGTACGGGTCCCACAGACACCGACTCTCACTGGGGTACGGGTCCCACAGACACCGACTCTCACTGGGGTACGGGTCCCACACACACCGACTCTCACTGGGGTACGGGTCCCACAGACACCGACTCTCACTGGGGTACGGGTCCCACAGACACCGACTCTCACTGGGGTACGGGTCCCACACACACCGACTCTCACTGGGGTACGGGTCCCACAGACACCGACTCTCACTGGGGTACGGGTCCCACACACACCGACTCTCACTGGGGTACGGGTCCCACAGACACCGACTCTCACTGGGGTACGGGTCCCCCAGACACCGACTCTCACTGGGGTACGGGTCCCACAGACACCGACTCTCACTGGGGTACGGGTCCCACACACACCGACTCTCACTGGGGTACGGGTCCCACAGACACCGACTCTCACTGGGGTACGGGTCCCACAGACACCGACTCTCACTGGGGTACGGGTCCCACACACACTGACTCTCACTGGGGTACGGGTCCCACACACACCGACTCTCACTGGGGTACGGGTCCCACAGACACCGACTCTCACTGGGGTACGGATGCCGCAAAAAACTGTTGAGGTTGGGGTTCAGTTGAAAATTTCAATACAGGGATGGATAGGTTTTTGTTATTATCGATTACGGAGCCAACGTGGGTAAAGAGGTTGAGGTACAGGTGAACCATAATCTCATTGAATGGTGGAACAGGCTCGAGGGGCTGAATGGCCTACTCCTCTTCCTATGTTCCTATATTCACTGTTATAATGCTCACTGTTCTCGGGCGTCTGACCCTGGCAATCACCTGTCCACATTCTCACAGCCCACCAAAATCACAAGCTCCTTCTCCACCTGTAACTGTGCACGGTCCAGCAGCACTGACAGTCCACCATCATCTTTCAAATCATTTCCCGCAAATCTTACACTGTGCCCAGACTGGACAGAATAAATAATTCTTAACGAGCCAAGTCCCTGCATACCGAGTGTGATGTTGCTTGCCTCCTGCAGTTTAATAATAACTTTCCATAAATATTGTGTGTAATAGATTCATAAAAGTGTCATGTCCAATAACAACTCCCATTTATCCAGTGCCTTTAACGTAGTAAGACATCCCAGGGCGCTTCAGAGGATCGTAAATCAGACAAAATTTGACACCGAGCCACATGAGGACAGGTGACCAAAAGCTTGTTCAAAAAGGGAGGTTTTAAGGAGCGTCTTAAAGGAGGAGAGAGAGGCGGAGAGGTTTAGGGAGGGAATTCCAGAGCTCAGGGCCCAGGCAGCTGAAGGCACGGCCGCCAATGGTGGAGCGATGGGAATCGGGGAATGGGCTAGAGGCCAGAATTGGAGGAACGCAGAGATCTCGGAGGGTTGTAGGGGCTGGAGGAGGTTACAGAGATAGGGAGGGGGGCGAGGGCCATGGAGGGATTTGAACACAAATCCATGATATAAAACTCCTGTAAGAATCGTTCAACCAAAGTGTGGGCCCTCCAGCAGACTCTGCGTTTCCAAGTGACCACTTGAGGATAAATTACACTGTTTTAATATAAAAATATATTTTTGGACTCTCATTCAGATCAAACAGATCTCTAATTCATACTTTGTCATCTCTCAGTCGCCTCCAAGCTGAACTTAGACGGAACAAAGGGAGAAAGTAAAAGCAACAAAAAGAATTGGACGGTCAAAGAACTGCTGAAGTATCACCGGGAAAGAGATCCAAAAACGCAGGTAACTGAGAGTCAGCTCATCCACTGGCCCCTTCTCTCTACCTTAGGGGGCAGAGGGTCCATCTCATGAGATTCTGAACCCTACACTGAGCAGAAAAGACCAGCTTCCAGATTTAACTAATCACAACTTCAAGGGAGCTTTACTCTGTATCTAACCCTGTACCTGCCCCGGGAGTGTTTGACGGGACAGTGTAGAGGGAGCTTTACTCTGTATCTAACCCATGCTGTACCTGTGTGGTGGGACAGTGTAGAGGAGCTTTACACTGTATCTAACCCTGTACCTACCCTGGGAGTGTTTGATGGGACAGTGTAGAGGGAGCTTTACTCTGTATCTAACCCTGTACCTGCCCTGGGAGTGTTTGATGGGACAGTGTAGAGGGAGCTTTACTCTGTATCTAACCTTGTACCTGCCCTGGGAGTGTTTGATGGGACAGTGTAGAGGGAGCTTTACTCTGTATCTAACCCTGTACCTGCCCTGGGAGTGTTTGATGGGACAGTGTAGAGGGAGCTTTACTCTGTATCTAACCCTGTACCTGCCCTGGGAGTGTTTGATGGGACAGTGTAGAGGGAGCTTTACTCTGTATCTAACCCTGTACCTGCCCTGGGAGTGTTTGATGGGACAGTGTAGAGGGAGCTTTACTCTGTATCTAACCCTGTACCTGCCCTGGGAGTGTTTGATGGGACAGTGTAGAGGGAGCTTTACTCTGTATCTAACCCTGTACCTGCCCTGGGAGTGTTTGATGGGACAGTGTAGAGGGAGCTTTACTCTGTATCTAACCCTGTACCTGCCCTGGGAGTGTTTGATGGGACAGTGTAGAGGGAGCTTTACTCTGTATCTAACCTGTACTTTACCCAAACTGTTCTCCATAGCTGATCCCAAGTATTGAACTCCTCATAAAACTTCACTGAGTTAAATTACCAATTGCTGATATATCACTGTCTCTTGTTCTTTTTCCAGGTCTCCTCGATTCTGAAACATGTGCCAGGCTGGGATGAGCTGGAAATAGTGAACGATGTAATTGTGAATGACCTGATATCCGAGTGTTTCCCCACTCCCGAATTACTGCGGAATCAGAATCCTTGCAGCAGGAATACAGAGGGGGGTACGTGTTCCATGAGGCAGAGACGGTTCCAATAACACCATCGAAGACAGGCGTCTGCAATGCCTCTCCCATCCTGAGACCTCAGGTGCAGTGCACACTCTTCAGTTACATACCAACATTCGAAAACCACAGGCAGGGAAAGGCCAGCAGGCCCATCAAACCTACCCCACACTGGAACACTGTGACGAGCGCCTTCTATCCCCCTCCCCTCTCTCCCTCCACAACCCGTGTCATCTCCTGGGACAGGCAAGAAACAGAGGCCCAATAAGGGAATAAATACTCTGGGAAATTCAACCCCAACCCTCTCAGGTGATTGAAACCAGTGGGGGAGATCACACGGACCAAGTGTTATCTATAAAGACACTGACCTGCTACACAATGCAATCTCTGAATCAGAGGGTCCTGGGTTCGAGCCCCCACTCCAGAGACTTGAGCCCGTAATCCTGGCCGACACTCCCAGTGCCAGTACTGAGGGAGCA